>NC_090897.1:817257-914995 GCF_040956055.1 Brachionichthys hirsutus
TGTGTGTGTGCGTGCGTTACCTGAGCTGCTTCAGTGTGTGTGTGTGTGTGTGCGTGTGCGTTACCTGCGCTGCTTCAGTGTGTGTGTGTGTGTGTGCGTGCGTTACCTGAGCTGCTTCAGTGTGTGTGTGTGTGTGTGTGCGTTACCTGCGCTGCTTCAGTGTGTGTGTGTGTGTGCGTTACCTGCGCTGCTTCAGTGTGTGTGTGTGTGTGTGTTACCTGCGCTGCATCAGTGTGTGTGTGCGTTACCTGCGCTGCATCAGTGTGTGTGTGTGTGTGTGTGTGTGTGTGTGTGCGTGTGCGTTACCTGCGCTGCATCAGTGTGTGTGTGTGTGTGTGTGCGTGCGTTACCTGCGCTGCATCAGTGTGTGTGTGTGCGTGTGCGTTACCTGCGCTGCATCAGTGTGTGTGTGTGTGTGTGTGCGTTACCTGTGCTGCATCAGTGTGTGTGTGTGTGTGTGTGCGTTACCTGTGCTGCTTCAGTGTGTGTGTGTGCGTGCGTTACCTGTGCTGCTTCAGTGTGTGTGTGTGTGTGCGTTACCTGCGCTGCATCAGTGTGTGTGTGTGTGTGCGTTACCTGTGCTGCTTCAGTGTGTGTGTGTGTGTGTGTGCGTGTTACCTGCGCTGCTTCAGTGTGTGTGTGTGTGTGTGTGTGCATGTGCGTTACCTGCGCTGCATCAGTGTGTGTGTGTGTGTGTGTGTGTGCGTTACCTGTGCTGCTTCAGTGTGTGTGTGTGTGTGTGTGTGTGTGTGCGCGTGCGTTACCTGCGCTGCAGCAGGTAGAGGCGTGTCCTGCAGCACGTTGATGCTTTTCTGCAGCAGCCTGATCACGTTCTCACACTGACGGCTGAGCTGCTCCGTTCTCTGTTAACGGCACAAACACCCGTTAGCGTTAGCACCGGACACACACCGGTCACATGACCCGTTAGCGTTAGCGCGGGACACACACCGGTCACATGACCCGTTAGCGTTAGCGCGGGACACACACCGGTCACATGACCCGTTAGCGTTAGCGCGGGACACACACCGGTCACATGACCCGTTAGCGTTAGCACCGGGCACACACCGGTCACATGACCCGTTAGCGTTAGCGCGGGACACACACCGGTCACATGACCCGTTAGCGTTAGCGCGGGACACACACCGGTCACATGACCCGTTAGCGTTAGCGCGGGACACACACCGGTCACATGACCCGTTAGCGTTAGCGCGGGACACACACCGGTCACATGACCCGTTAGCGTTAGCACCGGGCACACACCGGTCACATGACCCGTTAGCGTTAGCACCGGACACACGCCGGTCACATGACCCGTTAGCGTTAGCACCGGACACACACCGGTCACATGACCCGTTAGCGTTAGCGCGGGACACACACCGGTCACATGACCCGTTAGCGTTAGCACCGGACACACACCGGTCACATGACCCGTTAGCGTTAGCGCGGGACACACACCGGTCACATGACCCGTTAGCGTTAGCACCGGACACACACCGGTCACATGACCCGTTAGCGTTAGCACCGGACACACACCGGTCACATGACCCGTTAGCGTTAGCGCGGGACACACACCGGTCACATGACCCGTTAGCGTTAGCACCGGGCACACACCGGTCACATGACCCGTTAGCGTTAGCGCGGGACACACACCGGTCACATGACCCGTTAGCGTTAGCACCGGGCACACACCGGTCGCATGACCCGTTAGCGTTAGCGCGGGACACACACCGGTCACATGACCCGTTAGCGTTAGCACCGGACACACACCGGTCACATGACCCGTTAGCGTTAGCACCGGACACACACCGGTCACATGACCCGTTAGCGTTAGCGCCAGACACACACCGGTCACGTGACCCGTTAGCGTTAGCACCGGACACACACCGGTCACATGACCCGTTAGTTTTAGCGCGGGACACACACCGGTCACATGACCCATTAGCGTTAGCACCGGACACACACCGGTCACATGACCCGTTAGCGTTAGCGCCAGACACACACCGGTCACGTGACCCGTTAGCGTTAGCACCGGGAAAAGACATTTTAAATTGCCTTTATTGATTAGGGCATATCTAATGTAATCAGAGCTGACAGTTAAACTGCAGCCACCAGAGGGCGCCGAAACTTATTACTATTACTTATAACTCAGATCCCGTCGGCCTTTAGGAGATTTAAATGGTTGTTTTAAGGACATACCTGTCCCTCTGGACACTGCGTGTGTGTGTGTGTGTGCGTGCGTGTGTGTGTGCGTGCGTGTGTGTGTACATGCGTGTGTGCGTGTGTGCGTGCTGACCAATCGGAAGCAGACCCAGCCGCTCTGACTGAAGCTCAAAGAACCTCCGAACTCCGCAGGAAGCTTCTGGAGCTCCACCCGTTTGTGGAGAGACTTCAGGGAGCTCAGCACCTCCACCTGCAGAGACACAGGGGGCGTGGTCAGACCTGGCACCAACGCCCCGCCCACCTGTGACCCGGCCTCAGACGTTACCTGCGTGGCTGCATGAGGAGGCGAGTCCTTGTTGACCAGCAGCAGCACAGAGTGGATGCAGCCAGGTGTGTTCTCCTGCACCGACACACAGCACAGGTGAGCGCAGGTAAATCATTCATGTTCCCGGGTTCCAGTCAGACTCACGTGCAGCGACCCGAGGGCCGAGAACAGGGCGGGAGCCGGCGCCGCTCTCCTGGCGTCCACCAGCACCGTCAGCCCCTTGGCTCGCACCTCCTTCCTGTGGCACACAGGAAGTGATGTCAGAGGCGGAGCGCCGGCCGGAGCGAGAGCTGTGAGGCAGGCGGGGGTCCTACCTGAGGGTGGAGGCGTAGTAGAGCAGCAGCTGGAGCAGTTCCGCTCGGTCACAGTCGGGGTTGGACCACACGGCGTGGGCGGCGCCGACCGTCAGCAGAGCCCGGCCGCTCCGGTCTCTGGTTCCTGGAGGGGGGGAGGAGGAGGAGGAGGCGCTGACGCTGCGTTCAGGGGCATCGGGACATACCGCACCTCGGTGCTCCTCCCACCTGGCAGGCAGACGGCTCCAGATCTCAGCAGCACGTTGGAGAAGCTGTACTGGTGCAGCTGGGAGGACGGGTGGAGCTGCAGCGGTCGTGTGTGAGCGGCGGACCGGTCCGGCTCGGGGGGGGCGGGGGGGGACGCCGGGAGTTCTGGGTCTGCTGGCCCAGGACCAGTAAGACCGCCGAGGCCTGCAGGCGGGGAAGTAGTGTTCAATAGTCCAAATCAGGTTGAATGGAAGTGACCAGAGGCTAGCCCCGCCCCCGACGCTTCACGATAAACCGGTTTAAACTGGTCTCAAGAATCAGCATCGAAATGAGAGTTTAGGTTTAGCTGGTTTCACACTTTAACGGGTTTAATCATAAAAGATAATTAAACCCGGCCCGGTGACATCATCATCATCATCATCATCAGAGCAAAACGTGGTCCAATCTATGCTGCTGCTGCTAATGCTAATCGCAAAGCTAGCAGATTTACACACAGCTGATCAAAGCTCCAATCAAACAGTTACAGCTTATGCTGATTGGCTCATTCAACCTCAAATCAGACTCCTCCTCTGCTCTGATTGGTCAGACCCTAAACAGGAGCTGGCCTGCAGAAGAAGAAGCAGCAGCCTGCTAGCTACGGCCGCTCGGCGTCATGTAGGAGTTAGAACTGAAGTGTGAGGAAGAGGAGGAGGAGGAGGAAGAGGAAGAGGAGGAGGAGGAGATACGTGATGACTACAGAGAGGCTGCAGGTTTGTTTCTAGGAGGAGCAAAGAGATCGAGGGAGATTATTGTGTACCTTCAGTCTGAAGCTCTGGTGCCGTTCCTCCACCAACCTCCCAGCAGCTCTCCTTCTCCTCCTCCTCCTCCTCCTTCTCCTCCCCGTTCGCCTCCTCGTGCATCATTCCCCGTCCATGGTCGGACTCCTCGGGTTCGGTCCCGGGTGAGTCCGGATCCGTCGCTGGCGCGATCTGGTCTTCAGACTTTGGTTGTTGTGTGTTTTCAGAAACCGGGTCCACGGAGCGTATGAGAACTGGGGTCATTTCAGAATAAGAGTCCTCAGAGATTTTTTCCTGTCTGTTTTCAGAGTAAGAGTCCTCAGAGAATGTGTTAATTTTGACTATTTCTGAATCATCAGATTGCGTTTGTAATCTGCTGCTCTCAGAATAAGAGTCCTCAGAGTGTATTTGTGGTGTGTTTTCAGAATAAGAGCATCCGGTATGTCTGCTAAGCTCAAGAGAAGAGTCCTCGGAGTGTATTTGTGGTGTGTTTTCAGAATAAGAGCACCTGGTATGTCTGCTAAGCCCAAGAGAAAAGTCCTCGGAGTGTATTTGAACAGTATTTTCAACACAAGAATCCCCACATCCTCTATTTCGTGCAAGATTTTCAAAGTGAAAGCCTTTGGAGAGCATTCGCACCGTGTTTTCAGAATAAGAGTTCTCAGATTGCATGGCTGTTCTCTTCATGTCAGTGTAAGGACCCTCGATCGAGTTCTCAATGTGTGCCGATGTTCGGTTGGTTTCACAATAAGAGTCGTCACAGTGTATTTGTTGTGTGGCGTTTTCAGAATAAGAGTTCTCGGCGTGCGTCTCTTGCGTGCAACTTTCAGAGTAAGAGTCCCTCGAGTCAGATTTCTCTTCCATTTGTTCGCCTCCTCTCTCTCTCTCGTCTTTGTCTTCTCCTTTTCTATCGTTTCCTTTCTGCCTACCTTCGTGAGTCTGTTTCATAACCGTTACCTGAAGTTCCTCGTCTACCTCACCCTCCTCTAGATCATCGTCTTCCTCTTCCTCTGATTTTTTAGACTCAACCTTCGTCTCTTGACTTTCGTCCTCCTCGGCGGCGCCGATGTGCAGCCGTAAACCTTCCTCCAGTCGACGTTCTGAACCCTCCAGCTTTTCTCCCTCCTCCTCCTCCTCCTCCTCCTCCGACATGACCGTTCCGTGCCTCCCTTTTTGCTCCTCCGTCTCTTCCTCTACCTCCGTCCTCTGTCCTGTCCCGTTTTCAGGCTCGGTGTGAGACTCCAGACTTTTGCCCGAGGCAGCACCTCCTCCTTCTTGCTCCTGCGTTTTGCCCGAGTCAGCACCTCCTCCTTCTTGCTCCTGCGTTTTGCCCGAGGCAGCACCTCCTCCTTCTTGCTCCTGCGACGCCCGACAGTCCGCCTGACAGCCGGAGGTGCCCGCGACTCGAGGAGGAGCAGGGAAGGGGAGGCCAGATGAAGAGGGGCCCTGCCTGAGGTTCCGCTGGGAGGCGACTCCCACGCGGGACGGAGCGGAGCGTGTGGACGCCGGTCTCGGGGTGTCCTGGGGGGGGCGTGTGCCGGTCCTGGCCCGGTGCTGCAGGCTGATGGACTGAGTCAAGGAGCCTTTCTGTGGGGAGAAGCGAGGCAGCGGGAGCTCGGCCAGCTCCACGTACTCGCCCTCCGAGTCCTCGCCTCCACTGCTCGCTGCCGATTGGTCCAGCTCTACTTCCTGCTTCGAGGCAACAGAACCTCTGCACACGTGTTCGTGTTTAACGGGCGACTTGTCGGCCCCCTTCAGAGAGGTCCGGGGACCGTTGTTGAACTGTGGGTAGACCAGGTCCTCCCAGGGGACCCTGAAGACGTCTCCCTGGGCGGAGAGGAGGCAGCGCTCCAGTCTGGACGCTCCTCGCTGCTCCCTGTCCCTGTTCACCGAGTCCAAGAAGGCCATGCTGAAGAGGGACGGCAGGGCTATCTCTGACACCTCCCGCTGCTCCGCATGGTGACAGCCCGCCGACCCGCTGCACAGGAGCAGGCGGGGGCAGGAGGGGGCTGGGGCTCTGCGTGACCGGGGAAGAGGAGGAGGAGCAGGAGGAGGCGCGGGAGGAGACACCAGCAGGTAGAAGTCTCCGGGACGAAGCAGGCGTGGGTCCAGAGGACAAAGTTGAACGACTACCTTCTCGTGGATGCAGAGAGGCCAGCCTTCATGATGGAACAGCAAACCAGAGTACTGCAACTGAGGAGGAGGACAGGAGGAGGACACGGGAGGAGGACACGGGAGGAGGGAGGAGGACACGGGAGGACAGGAGGAGGACACGGGAGGAGGGAGGAGGACACGGGAGAAGGGAGGAGGACACAGGAGAAGGAGGGGACAAGAAAGAGATATCCAATAAGAGTAATGTCTATTTTATTGCTGTTCAGTATGAGAAGTAGTATTACAGTAACTGAAGTAGTATTACAGTAACTGAAGTGTACTACAAAGATCTTGACAGAGAGAGAGGTGGCCTCCAGACAGGAAGGGGCCCTCCACAGACAGGAAGGGGCCCTCCACAGACAGGAAGGGATCCTCCACAGACAGGAAGGGGCCCTCTACAGACAGGAAGGGGCCCTCCACAGACAGGAAGGGGCCCTCCACAGACAGGAAGGGGTCCTCCACAGACAGGAAGGGGTCCTCCACAGACAGGAAGGGGCCCTCCACAGACAGGAAGGGGCCCTCCACAGACAGGAAGGGGCCCTCCACAGACAGGAAGGGGCCCTCCACAGACAGGAAGGGGTCCTCCACAGACAGGAAGGGGCCCTCCACAGACAGGAAGGGGCCCTCCACAGACAGGAAGGGATCCTCCACAGACAGGAAGGGGCCCTCTACAGACAGGAAGGGGTCCTCCACAGACAGGAAGGGGTCCTCCACAGACAGGAAGGGGCCCTCCACAGACAGGAAGGGGCCCTTCACAGACAGGAAGGGGCCCTCCACAGACAGGAAGGGGCCCTCCACAGACAGGAAGGGGCCCTCCACAGACAGGAAGGGGCCCTCTACAGACAGGAAGGGGCCCTCTACAGACAGGAAGGGGCCCTCCACAGACAGGAAGGGGTCCTCCACAGACAGGAAGGGGCCCTCTACAGACAGGAAGGGGCCCTCCACAGACAGGAAGGGGCCCTCCACAGACAGGAAGGGGCCCTCCACAGACAGGAAGGGGCCCTCTACAGACAGGAAGGGGCCCTCCACAGACAGGAAGGGGCCCTCCACAGACAGGAAGGGGCCCTCCACAGACAGGAAGGGGCCCTCCACACACTGGCCACAGGCCTGTAGAGGCTGGACAGAAGCCGCACACTTAACATCCAGGGATACTCACACAAGCATCTCTTTGGAGGTTCACCAAAAACTGTTTAGCAGGCAGCAGGAAGTGGAATAGGTACCGGAGGCCATCTCCTCTGTAGCAGCTCTCCACGGCGCTGAGGACCTGACAGAGGAGCGTTGGGGACGTGGCCTGGAAGGGGGGGTAGAGCGCAGACAGAGCGGTCTGAATGCACCGGTCCAAAGATTTAGAGTCCTGGGAGGACAGAGACTCGGGTCAGACAGATTTCATGGACCAAGGAGGATTATTGATCGTTTATAAAGCTTACTCGATGAACTTTGATTTCTAGATGGGCGGGGTCTCATGTGTTTGAGACATTACAGAATGACCCCGGCCGGTAGCGTTTACAGGAAGGTGCCACGCCCGTCATCACATTCCAATCACACAATAAACTCACGTCATTCAGACACAGAACTCGGACCCAGATCGGTCCACCAGAACCCCCAGAACCACATCGGAGCGCTGCAGCCTCCGCTGTTAGTATTAACCCCAGCCAGCTGTTATCAGAACGCCGCTCCCCGTGCGGCCTCTGAACACACGTCCAACGCGTCTGGCCCGGCGCCAGGGGCGCGTCTGCCGGGCCCCTGTGGGCATGGCCGCGACGGCCCGTCGACCGGCGCTGATCTGCTGGTGCGGCGGTAATGGAGGCCAGCCGGGTAAAAATATCGGGCGGCACAGACGGTCCGGCTCCAGCCGACTCGTGCGTGATGACATCTAAACGCCGGCGTTGTCGTCCGGTTTGTTACGTCAGAAATAACCCGACGACATGCTGAAGTTATTCGTGTCAGAGCATTTCCCGCCGCGTGGGTGAGATGACATCATTTGAAAAGCGTTCTATAACTTTAAAGGAATAAAACCATCAGGAATGCGTGGCTAACGATCTGCCAGTCGACCGCATCGCTGCAGAGGGGAAGCGGACACGCCTCCATCCGGCTCCCACAGGTGAACTCCGCCCACCGAGTCCAGCCCACCTGGTAGAGAGTCCGTTTGCCTCCAGTTCACCGCCATGAGACGACAGCTCCTCTAAACGCTACTGCACAGCACCACTAAACATGTCCGCCACACTGATCCAATCAGAACCAAAAGATCACAGCTCAGAGGCGTCTTTACTTCGGACCGATCTCTCTTATCTCGTTAACTCGGGACAACGTGAACGATTCAGAACTCGCTTTACATTAGCCTTGACCTTCATCACTGATTGGTAAATAGCGCCGCCGTCTCCATGAACGCAGCGTTTTGGGTTTACCAGAGAGTAAGTCCAGCTGGGAGGGGAACGAGCTGCTTGGTGGAGGTCTGCGCTCTCCGGGTGGATGAACGCTCCGGATGCGACCCAGCTGAGAAGGACTCACAACAACTGGCAGACGAATGTAGCGCCGAGGCCAATATTAGCATCAGGATATCAGATGACGCCCGGCCGGAGGGTGGGGGGTGCAGGGTGGGGGGGTTCTGCTGGTGGCCCACCATGGATCGGGGGTTCCAACCCAAGCAAGGACAGAACGTCAGCGACCAACTATTTACCAGAACTAATCCGCCGCCATCATTTTTAGAGCCGGGTGAGTGAGGTTGCCATGGAGACCGGGCGGTCCTGCTGAATAATAACTTCATCATCTCCAGGCTTCTGAAGTTAAACGTTTAAATTCTGAGCTCATTTAGATTTACGTTTCATTTGGCTCCAGAATAACATTCACTTATGACATCACTGATGACACAATCATGAGGAGATCAAAGGTCAGATCACAGGACTTGGAGTTGCTGCCGAGCCCAGGACAGAGCAGAGATCCAGATTCAGTGTCAGCGAATAACAGACGTGTGAAACCGGTTTCAGCTGAACCAATTTAAACGCCGTTTTGATCCAGATGATTTAACAAAGAGGGAATATTCTGCATCTCAGAACGTAATTCATTGATCCTGATCAGGTGTGTTTAGATACGGTGCTTGATGCTGGGCTCAGATTCACCAGGTGATAGCTGAGGCTGAACAGTATTGTTGCTATGGTTACCTGTAGCATGAACCTAAAACTGGAAACAATTCCTTTGATGAACATCAGAGTTAATAAATAAAAGGTAGCAAAATGTATTATGACTTCAACTCCCAGGGTGCACGTCAATGAGAGGCAGCCAGTCACATTCGCTAAAGTAATGACTAGAATTATGTGAGAGGTGACAGCCACCCATCAGCCAATCAGAGAGCAGTAGAATAAAACTGTTTGAACTCAGTGTCAGCGCGCTGCGCTCTGATAGAGGTCGCCGCTAATCATCCAGATGGAGCCCTACACGCAAACTAATCCAATCTCTCAGGTTCTGCTGGTTTTAATCAATAGTCAATGGCGGCCTCTCTCTCCCCAGAGGGCGGTGATTCACTCGTCCAACTGTTCCGCTGGCTGCTGATGGAAAAACCCGTTCCTGCTGGGCGTGGCGGGCGAGTGACAGGTCACAGACTGGTAGAGCCAGCTGAAGGTAAACATCCCGGAGCAACGCGTGGCTGATTAACTCAGACAACGAGGGGGAGGGGTCACGGCCCGTTTATTAAATAATTGTGGGGGACATGAGACGAGAGGGGACGTGCACTAAAAGGCCAGAGGCCCACTGGGGAGGTGACATTTGACCCCCACACCAGCTGCCCTAAATATCACAACAACAAGTTAAAACAGAATGTGAGCCAGTTCACCGATTGGTCGAGAACAATTCGAGGTGCGACGGGACGCTGACACTCGAACAGACAAAGGTTCAAGTTTAGGATTCAGCGCGAGGTCAAGCCTGGATTCAAACTCGTGATCTCACGACTGATGGAGAGAACCGGTTCCCAGTGTTTCAATTCATTGGGAAAACTTGCCATTTTATTTTTGTGAACAATTCCCTTATAGATTCCGGTGGGCGTGGATGCTGTCGCTACACATGTAGCTTAGCTACGCAACGTGAGACTTCACTCACCAGGAAGCCAGCAGGAAGCGCTCCAAAGTTCGGCTTTAATTCTCAAAAAAGGACGACAGCAGGGCAACTTGCAATACTTACAAAGATGATATAACATCAAAGGGGGGGGGGGGGGGGGGGGCACTAGCAATATGCAAAAGCATTAACTCACACAGCAACGCTAACTTTGAATGAATCGCATTTTTGATCAGCTCCGGAAAGCACGTCCTCTACTGCAGGTAGCTAGCACCGCCTAGCACGTTAGCACATCCTCTACTGCAGGTAACTGACACTGCCTAGCATGTTAGCACATCCTCTACTGCAGGTAACTAGCACTGCCTAGCATGTTAGCACATCCTCTACTGCAGGTAGCTAGCACTGCCTAGCATGTTAGCACATCCTCTACTGCAGGTAACTAGCACTGCCTAGCATGTTAGCACATCCTCTACTGCAGGTAGCTAGCACTGCCTAGCATGTTAGCACATCCTCTACTGCAGGTAACTGACACTGCCTAGCATGTTAGCACGTCCTCTACTGCAGGTAGCTAGCACTGCCTAGCATGTTAGCACATCCTCTAATGCAGGTAGCTAGCACTGCCTAGCATGTTAGCACATCCTCTACTGCAGGTAACTGACACTGCCTAGCATGTTAGCACATCCTCTACTGCAGGTAACTAGCACTGCCTAGCATGTTAGCACATCCTCTACTGCAGGTAACTAGCACTGCCTAGCATGTTAGCACATCCTCTAATGCAGGTAACCAACACTGCCTAGCATGCTAGCATCGGATAACCTTTTTTCTAAATGAGGATCGATAACGAACCGAATCATTAAACGAAATTGAAAACGGAACTGGAAATGTAGAAATCGTATAAATTCTCATCCCTAGATCTCGCTGCAGCCAATGAAACAGAAGCATGTTAGCTTCTCGACGACCGACAGGAAGTCTCTCCGTGTAGCGTTCACGTCAGAAACGACACCAAGCGTTAACCTCGATCTGAAACTGCTGCTGCTAATGCTAGCTTAACTAAACCCTTAACTAAAATCCTCCAGATGAATGGCTACGTTGTTAGCGGACGGTCCAAACAGTGCTTAGAACTCAGTATTATGGAAGTATTAACGTCGCCTTGCTTACAGCTACCCCTGACACAATCTCTGAGCTAGCAGCTAGCGTTGCTTCAATCTCAGAGGCAGCTGAACGAACACAAACAGAGACTGAATCTATAACGGCACACGGATGACCTTGCGTGAAACACGTTACAGCTCGCATTCAGGAGACGGACGGCCTCTGTTCTCTTCGCTATCGGGACTCCTGTGAGTTCCGCAGGTAACACGAGTCCTGTGCGAAAGTCTCCGGAAGCTTCAGCATCGTCCTCATCATGAATCAGCTCCGCCCCCTCTCACAGGCTCGTTGGAGCTTTTCTACTCGCCTTCCTGTCGTAGCTTGTTTAAGGACCTGCCGATGTCTGTCAGATTTTATCTCACCCAAAAAATGAGGCGCACGACGGGAAAGGTCGACCTTTATTCTGAAGGTCCCAGCAGTCTCACCAATGCTTCCACCATTACAGGTGCAACATTCTGAAACGGGTACGTTACAGAGCTGTCTTCACCGGCTCTCTGGGTCAGAATCAAACGCATCACTTAGTGCGAACAAGGCAAAGATGTCTGCTGAAGAATTCACTCACTCCTTCATCCATTCATCCACACAGACGGACCACGAGGCGAACACAAAGACGCAGGTGCCGCAGAGCTGAGATCGATAGCGCAGAGCCGTGACCTCGACATGTGGAGTTTCTGAAACAGGAGATTAGATTTGAATGTTTCTCAAACCCGATAGAGACTCAAAATGTTTTCTCATTCTGCTCCGTAAACCGAGGCCAGCTGTGCGAAGGAGGCGCCTCCACAAGGTCCCTCCAGGAGGATCTCCTCCCCCTGGGACCTGCTTCTGTTCTGGGACAGGACGCCATCGTTCATCATACCAAAGTAAAACCTTCTGCTGGGCAGAGAAGCAGACATTTAAAGCTACGCAGAGTACATACAGGAAGTAGCGATCGGCGTACAGGAAGGGGCGATCGGCGTACAGGAAGGGGCGATCGGCGTACAGGAAGGGGCGATCGGCGTACAGGAAGGAGCGATCGGCGTACAGGAAGGGGCGATCGGCGTACAGGAAGTAGCGATCGGCGTACAGGAAGGAGCGATCATCGTACAGGAAGGAATGAAGAGCAATCAGCATACAGGAAGGGGCGATCGGCGTACAGGAAGTAGCGATCGGCGTACAGGAAGTAGCGATCGGCGTACAGGAAGGGGCGATCGGCGTACAGGAAGTAGCGATCGGCGTACAGGAAGTAGCGATCGGCGTACAGGAAGGGGCGTTGTAGAGCTGGAAGGAGACATGTCTGCTACTGACAGGTCATGAAAGACGTTTCGCTGAGGAGTAAATCCGTCTCCGGTGGGACCGAGATCTCGTCCTGAAATGCGACCCGCGAGGCGGCGAGGACCCAGCTTCCATCAGGACAGGCCGGGCGGCGCAGCCCAGTGGGTCAGTGTGCTAAACATGATACGGTTTCAGCTAATCATAGGAAGCTCCTCCCACCGACAGACGGCCTGAAGCGTCTCCAGACTAACTGACTCCAGACTAACTGACTCCAGACTAACAGCTCGGAACCAGAAGGACGCCAAGTCCACGCAGTTATGAACAAAACCAGAACCCTTACAGTGAGCTACCATCATGTCTTCACCACATCTTCATCAGGAAGTGTTGGCTTGTTCCCGGTCTGACTGTCATCAGTGAAAGCAGCAGCAAGGCGAGGGGGCGTGTTCTTACAGGTACAGGTGAGACGATGGAGAGGAGCCAGCCTTCATCCTCCATCATCACAACTCACCCAGAAGAAATGTGTGTCGGAGCGGGGAGGATGTTCATGAACGCACCACGCGTGGACACGAGGGCGTCTGATCCAGCTCCCGGCTCGGAGTCCATCTTCATCTGGGTTTAAAGGCGGGAAACGGTCGATAAATGGTTAAATCCTGCCGTTAATCGCCGACGATCAGATCGTGTTGCATCGCAGAAGCAGAACCGAGGAAAGCCTGACCCTCAAGAGCAGCCCTCCAATCAGAGGACAGGCCTGAGGGTCACGCAGGGGTCAACCAGAATAAACCTGAGGTAGCGTCTCACACTCTCTCACACACACACACACACACACACACACACACTTTGATTCCGTGTTTGAGGACCATTTTAATGTTTGTTTATAAAGTATCAGATATTTACTTCTGACAAATGAAAGCTTTGATCGGACCGGTTCTCTGCAGGACGGGTCAAACCTGAAGGTCCGAAAGCATCAAGGAAACGCTGGGAAGTGGAGCGGCACTCGTTTTAAAGGGTGGGATGAGCTGAACAAAGTCCAGGACAACAACATCAGCAACAGCAACAACAACAACAACAGTAACAACAACAACATCAGCAACAACAGTAACAACAACAGCAACAGCAACAACAACAGCAGCAGCAACATCAACAACAACGTCAACAGCAGCAGCAACAACAACAACGACAACATCGGCAACAACAACAGCAACCAACAACGGATGGAAAACAGAACAATCTGCCCAGAGATCATTCAGGAAGACACAACCTCCAACGTTCATATCTGGTATGAACCAATCAGCTCGTCCCATTTCAGCCACGTTGCACCGATGTTCTGTAAAACACAGAAGCGGCCCGGTCCGGTCGAACCTCCGGCATCCATTAAGACGGGAACAAACACGTTTGGATCAGAGCCGGTGTGTCATCGACCGGTCACACTTCCGGTTTCTTCCCGGTTTCGCCGCTCCCGACGCTCCGGAGGTGATTATTATTTATCAGATGATTCCGCTTTTAAATCCGTTTCCCCTCTGGGACAATAAAGACACACATGAACTCCAGATTCACTTTGATGCGGGGAGAAAAGTATACATGAACAATCAGATCTCTCTCACACACACACACACACACACACACTCACACACACACACACACACAGACACACAAAGGCTGAAGAATACACCTGGGTGGAAACCCAACACCATTATAGCCCCTCCCCCAACTAAAAATCACACTTCGACACACACACACACACACACACTCTCCATGTGCTGCCAGCTACAGTTGGTGCAGCCACACACACACACACACACACACACACACACACAGTGTGTATTTTCTTACCATGTTGTTCTGCCATTATTCGTTTATTCCTGATTGAGACCATTTTCCTCTCTCTCTCTCTCTCTCTCTGTGATGTTGGGAGTGTCTCTCGCCCCGGCAGGTCTGGTTCTGCTGTTAACACTTGAGGCTCTCACGTGTTAAGCCCCGCCTAACAGCTGTCCATCATGCTCTAGCTCCTCCCCCTCCTTACCTTATTTCTCTCCGTCTCCCCCTACTGGCAGCGATTGGTCTTACAGACCTAGAATTCCTATTCTATTGATTTTAAACCTTTCTAAACGAAGAAACCTGCCATTGCTTTGTCAGTTATGATTGATACGCCGATAGGTCCCGCCCTGCTTCTACCAGCAGCTCATTGGCTCCTTGGTTTTTAATCCATTACAGCTGAACGTGTCACATTTTCAAACCGGACCGAACAGATACCGTTCTTCTGTTGGCCTCCAGGAATAGATGAAACCATCTGCTACGAAACGGGGCTTCCCTGGACATGCGTTCGGTCTCACCCTCACCGCCTGTGAAACTGGACTGAAGCCGAAACCATTGAAACCAGCACCCAGTCTGGGTCCGTGCTGGTTTCCAGGGTGCTGCTGGGGGTCGGTCAGTGGTTTCCAGGAGACGGAAGAAGCTCTCGCTGGGCAGGAAATATCCGAGAGGACATTAGAGACAAACTGGCAGAGGCACAATGGCCGAGGACTTGAGGAGGGGACATGTTGGATAAAATGCCCCCCCCCCCCCCCTCACTGGTTACTGATTCCTCAGCTACTAAACTGACCGTTTCTTCAGACACGCCAACTACTGGTAGCATTATCTTGCTAATCATTCAAACAGGACTTGGTAGGCCTCTTTAAATACTCTTATGATCCTAGCTTCAGGTACAAATAGCTCCTCCCACACCGTCCTGCTGATCCGACTCATCCTGAGGGACATTTTATTCCATCACTAGAGGACTTCAAACACATGGCTCAGGGGTCAAAGCAGTGACTGACTCACACACACACACACACACACACACACACACACTCACGTTCGAAGAATGTGAGCAGCCAGCGGCTGCATACCTGCTGCAGGTGGGGGCCTGCCTCCATGCGTTTAGTCACACTGCTCCAGACAGCCGAGCCGGAGAAGTTCTGGGATCCGACATCCGACCAGCAGACCAGGCTGATCTCTGGCCGGCAGACGACACACCGGTCTGGGTACGGATCTAACCCAGCAGCTTGTAGCAGGAAGACGACAGGCCGGGCTGTAACTTCACTAAAGACTAAGAACATAAACCTAAAAAGTCATAAATACCTGGAGAATGTTCCAAACACCTCCCGGGGACCAAAAATAAAAACACACACTAATGATGGAAGGAATTTATTTCAGTTTAGCGCCAGAAAGAAGAGATGACGCCCCTCATCGCCCCAAAGACAGACAGAGGCGTAAATAAAAGATCCTACTGTTCCAGTAATAGAGTATAAATGTTATACTGGCCTCGAATCTTTTCTCTATTGGACAATAAACATCCAGTTTATTATTTTATCCTCTTCTTTAGCTCTGTTCTGTAAATGAGGTCAGATCCGTCATTAGTAACAGAACTAGTAACAACTAATCAATAACGAGCTGGTATTGCGTTTATAGAACTAGAATACTTCCATGTGTTCAATGGCTGCATGGGAAAACCAGGAATCTGATCCGACTCCCTGCAGAAACGGTCCGACAGAAAAGAACACGCCGCAACGCAAGAATAAAGTCGTCTGCGTTCCTGCAGGCTGATCCCGATCGCAAACGCTCACCGGCACCATCCTAGCGTTAGACACGCTTAAGATCCCATAACATTCCAGAAATACCAGGACTGATGAATTATGTTCAAAGGAGTGCTTCAGGTCCCTGAACTCCTGCAGACCATGAATGCATCTAGGTTCAGTCTGAACAGCCTGATTTTACTATTCGCTGCAAACAACAAAGCATCTAATTCAACATTCAAGCCGCGACGAGTCAAACTACAGTTGAAATGTTCCGACTGAGCCAAACCAAGAGATTTAATTCAGAATTGTTGGCAGCTGTATGGATGCCGGGGGGGGGGGCACGGCCACCACAATCCAATGAGAGTCCCACCCACCGGATCCGGATTCCCACCAACACCCTCATTATCTCAGTGGCTGGGGGGGGGGGGGGGGGGGGGGGGGTGTTTCTATGTTTTTAGTGTTCCCTGTTTGCATAGAATAGCTAAATAAAGTTCACCCCCTACAAATACATCGTTAGATCCAGCAGGTCTGGATCTAACTCACTATAAATACTGTAATATTACTGTAATACAGAATGTGCTTTTCACATTAAAATCAAATGTCTCATATGTCAAGCCAAACGGACCATCTGATCGGTGCCCCATCCTGCCACCGGGTTTGGTCGGGCAGTTTTTGGATCATACAGAACATTTAAAAACATTCTGTTAATAATCAAGTTGAAGCTTTCCAGATCCACGTTCAACTGGAAGGTGCTGTTGAGAAACGTGAAGGACACAAACCAGCCGACCATATCAAGCTGAGAATGAAGAGGAGGCTGCCGCTGGAGGAGGAAGGCACTTACCCTCGGTGACTGCAGCACAAGCCACAAGAAGTAAAGTAATCCAAAGTCCAGCAACGACAAGAAAGAGCAGGAACAGAGCCCAGGCTCTGGAAAGCAGGCAGACTCCACAGGAGAGAGTCCAGTGCAGACAGTCAGAGCTCAGACAGAGGCAGCAGAGCTCTGAGACGAGCTCAGACAGAAGCAGTAGAGCTCAGAGAGGCAGCAGAGCTCAGACAGAGCTCAGACAGAGGCAGCAGAGCTCTGAGACGAGCTCAGACAGAAGCAGTAGAGCTCAGAGGCAGCAGAGCTCAGACAGAGGCAGGAGAGCTCAGACAGAGAGAGTAGAGCTCAGACAGAGACAGTAGAGCTCAGACAGAGGCAGCAGAGCTCTGAGACGAGCTCAGACAGAAGCAGTAGAGCTCAGAGAGGCAGCAGAGCTCTGAGACGAGCTCAGACAGAAGCAGTAGAGCTCAGAGAGGCAGCAGAGCTCAGACAGAGCTCAGACAGAGGCAGGAGAGCTCAGACAGAGGCAGCAGAGCTCTGAGACGAGCTCAGACAGAAGCAGTAGAGCTCAGAGAGGCAGCAGAGCTCAGACAGAGGCAGGAGAGCTCAGACAGAGAGAGTAGAGCTCAGACAGAGGCAGCAGAGCTCTGAGATGAGCTCAGACAGAAGCAGTAGAGCTCAGAGAGGCAGCAGAGCTCAGACAGAGGCAGGAGAGCTCAGACAGAGGCAGCAGAGCTCTGAGATGAGCTCAGACAGAAGCAGTAGAGCTCAGATAGAGAGCGTAGAGCTCAGACAGAGACAGTAGAGCTCAGACAGAGGCAGCAGAGCTCAGACAGAGCTCAGACAGAAGCAGCAGAGCTCAGAGACTCCGTGGGGTCTGGATGCCGTTTTCAGCCCGATCGCGGTTACCTGGTTTCAGACGAGCACCAATCAGCTTCATTTGTGGCTCTTTGACCAGCAGGAAACGTCTTTTAACACTTGAACGTTTCCTTTGGCCGTCAGCTGCATGTGCTGAGCGGTGAGGCGGTGAACGGAAGGAGCGGCGCACAAAGCCACGCGGGACGCGTTTTGTGTTGCGCTGTAGCAGGAATGTGAGGATTTAGACATTTCTCACGCTCAGACCCCCCCCCCCCCCCCCCCCAGCGCCGAGGAGCCGGCCCAAACACTTACGGAATGATTCTGGTTCTGGACCAAAACAAAAGACTGTAAAGGGGAGGGACTATGATCGGCTGACTCTGGAACGCAGCATCTGATTGGCTGAGAGAGTCAGTCAAACATCCCGGTTACCAACGACGACAGTTTACAGGTTTGAGCTTTTGAATGATCCTGCGTTTATCCCAAAAAGATATCTGATCTCACCGCGGCCAATGAAACATTAAAACAACAAACAGGAAGTGTCTGCGTGCAGCGCTCAGATACTTAACAGAGGCGTTACGTTGACCCCAGAGATAACGTCTGTGGCGTCCAGTATGTCAAACTGCTGCTGCTAACATTAGCTTAGCCTGTTTCTACTCCGTGTAAAAGTCCAACACTCTGTTCTGCGTGAAGCTGCAGCTTCGTTTCTCCCGTTTCTCCCGTTTCTCTCGCATCCTTCTGGTCGTTCAAAGGACCGAAGCCCGGCCTTCAAGGGGCCTCTGTGGGGGCCCCCTTTGGTCTAAAACCTTTGAGGCATCAGCCAGGCCTCCCTGGGGGAGGCACTTCAACCCGACTACAAACAGCATCCTTTCACGGGCTGGTTGAATGCATAAAGAAAAGGTCAGGGGGAGGGGTCAGCACTACGATCACTAAAACGTCACCCAATCCAAACACACCACTCTTTAATGACCGTCCAGTCTGGTTCTAGTCCTTCCTGTCCTCATCATGAACACACACACACACACACACTGTCCCACTGAAACCCCAGCAATCCGCCACTCTTTGTTAGCGAGGATGCTAACGACGGGATGAGAACGCGTCTCTCTGCGCCGGTGGAAATTTACAGCGATGACAGCACAGCTCATGGAAGAAGAATGTGAGCAGGTTTTCCACCTCACAGAGCAAATTACAGGCAGCCAATGAGAAGCGGCGCCCGCCGGCAGCAAAGCCCTCGCGGAATACGGTCCAGCCACCGAACCGCTGGTTCCGAAGGACGACGAGGACCGGCCCGACCGGGAGACGCGTTCGCCGATGAGCCTTAAACGGCAATCAAGAGCCAATGAAGTACAGCCGTTAGAATCTGCAGAAGACAAACTGACCTCAGGTCAGGCTTGTGAAGTCAATGTGTGTAATAAATAACGATGAGGGTCTCACACCTGGTCTTAACACCGGGACAGGTATGATGCGTGAGACGATGTAGATCAGGAGACAGGGGACGGGACTGAGCAGAAGACGGGTGTGTCCTCCTCTTTATTTTCAGACAGGGAGAAGACAACATCACACCAACAACCAATGAGACGCCGTCCCAGAAGAGAAACAATCCGTCTCCACCGCTTAAACGTGCCGCTCCGTGATAAACCGGCGCTCCCTCCTCTTCCTCACCCTCACCAGGTCATGCGTGGCGCGCTGCGACCAATAGGAGGCTGCGAGCTCCTGGGTCCGCCCCAGGGCGAGGCTGCGATCCGGGGGATTAACGCTAAGCTACGGAACCAGACGGGAGGAGCTGCAGATCTGAGACCAGCCGGCGTTCACGAAGCTGCTCAACCAGCAGGTGAAGGGTTCTTCCCTTTGAGCCAATCAGAACAATCAGCTCTTTCTCTCCAGGTGTTTCTGACGTTCGTTCTTCTCTCAAGATGTTTAATTGATCAGCAGCGACTCCTCCTGTGATTTTAAGGTCTTCAGACTGGATCACGGCGGCGCTGAACCTTCAGTCCAGGCTAACAACACGCCCCCCCCCCCACAGCCCCCCCAGAACAAGCTCACACGGAAGCAGACGTGGGGGCGGCGGGACGCCTCCCAGTCTTAACCGGTCCCAGTAGAGCTCAGACACGCCGCCGCAGAGGAGCGGCGCTTCATTCACCGCGGCCCGACATAGCTAAGACACGCCTCCAGGATATAACGGCGCCAGGGAGAGACGAGTGAGGTAAAAACACCTCCGGGGGGGGAGGGGGTCGACCTGGAGTACTGCGGTTAGCACAGAGAGAATCCTGAGGTGAACGGATTCCCTCGGACTCAATCGAACCCAACGGCGAGTCAGAGCGAGGCTTCGTGGATATTTTCTACTTCCATCGACGGACACAACCTTCCCGTCCGGGGACTTGAGCCCAACACGAGAAGGAGCTTCGCCGCCATCCCATTCCAAACGGCCAAGCAATGACGTGGAATCGATGCCTTTAGCAACAACAAGCGCCGTCCGACCTCCGACCTCCAAGCGACCTTCAGATTAGCTTCTGGTAAATGCTTGGAGCCGGAGCATTCGCTTAATCATTATTCTGATCGTATGGAGTAAATAGGCCACGCCCTTCATTTAATGGTGATAGAATAACGTCACGTGTTCTTTCACCCACGTGGTTGACCAGCCCGGCCCACGAGATGAAACGCTACTGCCGACCCAGAGGCCCAGAACCGACCCAGAGGCCCAGAACCAACCCAGAACCGACCCAGACGGTTCGGGACGCTGTTCTGTGGAGCCGCGGAACCAATCTGGTTCAAGGTTCTGTTTGTAAACACATCCGTTACAGAACCAGGTGGAATCAGTCCACCTCTTGGCCGCGTGCAGCAGGTAGCATAGTTAGCATACAAGCTAGCATACCAAGTTCAGTAGCGCGGATTCTCCGTTAACGACACAGCCGGAAGTGAGTCAGCAAATCTCCCTCCCCTCCCCCCGCCAGCGAGGCTAACGATTTCAGCTCAACTGCCTAACAACACGAATTTAATTTTTCCTAAACTGGTTATATTTCCTTACTTATTGCCGCTTTAACGTTAGCCTGGCGGCTCCGTGACTCAGCACAGCGAACCTAGCTAGCCAAACCGCCACGAGCGGCTAACTTAACATTCACTCACATGCTAATATTAACCGTTGTAGGCAACAAGCTAATCTGTCTGTGCTACCATCAGCTACATGCTAACGTGCTGATTAGCATCTGCAGTCGTATCATATCAATAGATCGATAATGTGTACATCTAAATCATGACATGAAGTGACGCTAATGAGAAGCTACCGCTACCCGATGCTAGCTAGCTTAGCCCACCGATGACGCGTTAGTCCTGCCGGTTCCTACCTGCGCGCTCCGCCGCATCCTTTGGCCGAATGCCCGTTGCCCGTGATTACCGGCGATGTTGTTCATAAATGTCTCTGATGACGTCGCTGATCAGAACCGAACAGAACCTCTGAGTCACAATCAATAAAAGGTCATACTATTATGATAATAGTCATTAATAGAATACAATTCAGATTCTATCATGCCGACCGTCAGCAGATCTCCAGCGCCTCCATTGAAGAGAAGATTCCCAAATTCACATTCCTAAAATAATAATAATAATATTGCGTTGATTTTAGGGAATATAGTTTGAAACATGTGCACCCTCCTAACACTCTTATTTCTCTAAAATATAGACTAAGATTCTGCCTTTATGAGAATTGTCGTATTTCTTCATAAAAATGACTTTTTAATTGTAAATATATAACTGTATTCTCATAATAACTTTTTTTAATCAACTTTGATTTTTTTTTTTTACTCTTTTCATGTTTATTTATGAAATCGTCACCGCTGATTGTTGACTCTATAAATAAGTGTCGGCCTTTCTTTAACATGCAGAATTCAACTCCTTCTCACCAGATACATGATCCACAAACACCAAAGGAGAAATCTAGTCTCCCCAGGCTTTAGGGGCGCCATGATATTTTATAGAATTATATAAAAACTCAATATATGCGTCGCAATTTGATTTAAAAATGAGTTTAGATTGTTTCCTTTAAGTCTCACTTCAGTAGAAACGTGGTTAAACATCCTCTCACGGGTATTGATCATCATCAGCTCGTCTCTGAGGACAGCGGCGGTTGGGTGCTGAGGAGGAAGCGACCACACCTTTACCTGTGATGGAGAACCTGACTGGGCGTGGCCTTCATTCATGAGTATCAGGTGATGTGGCTTGTTGAGGCGGATGTAGAAACAGGACGATGACGATCCTTCAGGTGTGTCGACACGCTGCTCGCCACAGCCGGTATGGGATGTTTCACGGAACCAGTGTCACACCTGCTGGGCTCACCTGCCCTCCTCTGGCTCTGATTGGTCCATCATGCCCGTATTTCCTACCCATACATCCCGTTTTCTCACCGGCTGCTGTTCAAGTCGTTCGTTGTTCACACCTAGGACACGCCTGACCCCAACATGACGCAGGTAACTGTTAAAATCACGGATTATTGAGAATAAATTCAAATCAATTTGCTGTTTCTCTGATTGATCAGTGTCTCTTTAATGCGTGATGATGATGATATTATAAATTGTAATTCCTCATCAATCAATTTGAATATGACGTCTAAACTGATGATGTCATCACTGCTGATATATTACACTCTTTTGGGATCATGTCATCATCATTCACCCTTTAGTTCAAGAGTTTTAGCTCCTCGTTTGCTTTAAAGTGATTTTCTTTCTGATATAAATTCAGCGTGAATCTCCGGCTGTAAAGGAGAAGAGACCTCATTATTATTATTATTATTATTATTACGACAAACATTTATTATCTTGAGGGACGGCGGCAGAAGCTCGTCTATTTGACACACAGACACGTTGGTTTCATTTGATCTTCAACCCCAGCAGACACGAAGCACTGCAACATGTGCAGCGGACTGTTAGCCCCCCCCCCCCGCTGGTCTGGAGTCAGCCCCAGTTCCAGTATCTGTACAGATTCAATCGCTGTTTCACTACTTTGCATCAGAAGCTACATTTTCAGCCACTTTTAAATCTTGGCTCTGGGAAACATCTCAGGCTTAAAGGGTTAAAATCCTTTCCTGTGTGGCTGCAGAGCAACAGACGGTGTGGAGGCGAGACTGAGCTCAGCGGGGGGGGGGGGGGGGGCACAGGGGTCCTCCTCGGACCTCCTCACTAATCGCTGGACTCATCAGAATCTGCTGCAGAAGAAATAAGATCCGCAAAACAAAAGCTCTCTGAACCCTGACTTCAGCTTCCAATGTTGAAGAAGACATAGAGAGCTGCTTTCCTATTGGTCAGTGTGGCAGTAGGCGTGTCACTATGCACGGCGCGGGGGAGGTAAAGCTGCAGATTGGGGGACAGAACCTCCTCTGATGTTTGAAGTCCTTACAGTTGGGTGGGGCCGTGACTGTGGGACTCGCCGCTGCCAGGAGGAGGCGCTGTCACCAAGCTCCTCCCCCCAGAGCTGTGTGGTGGTGGAGGAGACGCCATAAGTGGCAGCTTCTCCTCCTCTTCCTCCTCCTCCATCTTCTCTGGGAAGCGGAAGCCCCGTGTCACCTGAGCTCCGACAGAGGGAGTGTTGCCCGCGGGGTTGGAGGAGGCTGGGCGGGGCCCCCCCACTGCAGACAGGGCACTCCCTCTGGGGTGGGGGGGCTCCGCGTGGGCAGGAGGGGAGGAGATGCTCTCCAGGGAGGAGATGCTCTGGTTCCAGGCCTGCTGGAGGTCCACCGGGATGACCTTCGTGGCCCCCACAGACACGCAGGGAGGAGGAGAGCCCACACCGCCCTTCCAGGGAAGATGGCCGTCTCCGCTGGGGGGTGAGGAGGCCCGGTCTAGAGCAGCTGGGTCTGACGGAGGAGACACAGAATCAGCAGCAGCAACACGAAGCGCCTCAGATAAGACATGGTTTGAGGTCACGTGACGGATGCGCCAGAGATTTTAAAAAGTGTTCGAGGTGCATTCAGGCAGCATCTGAATAATCAGACAAATGATCTACGGCGCTGACGCCATTTTGTCCCACGGTAAACGCTTAGCTGAAGGTTAAGAGGACTAAACTCATTCCTTTTGATCTTCTTCCAGATGTTCATCCCAGCGATCCGGGGAAACGTTCCTCCTGCTGCTGTTGTTGCCCTGCCCTCCGTGATGCCTTCACGGCCCGCCTCTGCAGGGCGGCAGCTTCGAACTATCCGTGCGTTTTCTCACCTGACTCGGGTCGTCGCTTTGGCGCCTCGGCCTTACGAGCGATGAAGGTGATCCCGACGTCTTCCTCCTTCTCAGCGTCTGAGAGTTTCTCCTCCTCAGATTCCATCGGAACGACCGCCGCATCTGAGCAGGCGTTTCGTTTCAGCCAAACAACAACAACAACAACAACAACCGCAGAAACACGTTCGAATATTAAGAGGATTAAATAAAAGCAACATTTCTGCTGCTGAATAATAAAGACCATTTAGTGTCATTTTGTAAATAAAATGTACAAAAGGTTAGGATAAATATATTCCTGATATTTAAAATAGATATTTAAATCTAATAGAAGCAAGCTAGGCTAGCATGAGCTAGCATGTCCAGGTGCAACGGCACGAACGGGTCTGGAATCTTCCCGTCTCTTTACCGGCTGGACTCCTGTCCTGCCAGCTGATGTTGCGTCTGGGTTTGTCGCCGCCGCCGCCGCCGCCGTCCTCCTTGGGGTCGGCCCCTCGGTGCTGCAGAACGCAGGACACAAACTCGAGTGAAGCGGCAGCCATAACAGGAAGGAGACGGCCTTCAATTAGCGTCACGCCTCGTCTTCCAGAAAGACCAGCGCCTTTAATTACGCAAATGTTCCACAAAACAAAAGACCGAAATGCTCATTATGTGTGTGTGTGTGTGTGCGCATGCGTGTGTGTGTGTGTGCGCGTCCAGGAACGGCTCCCCTCACACGAACCAAATACTAAACCATTTGACCTTCAGATTAATTTAAATAAATTAAAGATATAAAGAAGGTTATTAAAAAGAGGCCTACTGATCAGGTGAAGCGTTTATGAACTAGGCGAGTCAGGTCCCTGATGCTCTTCCCTGATTGGTCTGTTTTCTCTGGGCCCGTGTTCATGTATAAATCGTTTCTAGCTATCGATCACGTGAGATTGATCAGAAACACAAAGTCACATGACTCTGATTGGTGCCGTTTCTCACCCTCTTGAGGCTTCGCTCCTTCTTGTGCCTCTTGTGTCGGCCGGATTGAAACGTCTCCATGCGCCTCCTCATGTTCCTCTGAAACACCTCCCGGTCCTGGCGCTCCTTCTCTCCCAGAGGCATGAAGTGGCGGCTGTACTGGGACTGATACTGGAAACCAGAACCTCACGGTCAGACGGTGCGTTAGCGCCTCAAGCTCGTTTAGAACGCAGTTTGAAGCGTGTTTATTATTAAATGTAGCATGTCCTGCTAATGTGCAGAGACTGGTCTCTGTTACTTTCTGTTGGACCATCAGAACCTCCAGAACCTCCTGTGTCGCATCACATCACCTGATATACCTGTGAACCCATATCCAACATTCTGCTCCTGTGTGAGAGGAAACACCTCTCCAGACCTGTAGGGGGCGGTAGTCTGCTACCAGACCAGTTGACTCTGTGTACCGTTGGGACATATCGCAGTCCAACAGCCGACTATCTGGAAACTGAAGTCCAGATAGTCCCCAGAATCTCCTCTTGGATCCTGAGCCTAATGAGTCGATGTGTGTCTGAAGACCTGCTAGAACCTTCCGGTGGTTCTGCGTGGGCGTGTTACCCGTCTCCTGGGCTTGTACAGGTTCTCTGCGAGGACATGGTGTGTCTCGGTGTCCTCCTCCACTTTGGCGCCGGGGACATTATCGATCACCTGGAGGTCCAGACACACGCCGCTCCCATTCTCACGCCTTTCACAACCAACACAGGTGCAGTTAGCATGATGCTAATGGTGCTAATGATGCTAATGACGCTAATGACGCTAATGACGCTAATGACGGCTGCGCCGTGCTGCTTCATTAACCCCGTTGCTTTTATGCTTTTACTTTTAGAATCATTGTCCCACGAAAGGGGCGGAGCTACAGTCTCCCGCGCTTCTGGACACGTGACATGACGTGTCCAGAAGGGGGCGCTGCTCAAAACATCATGGAGTCTTTCAAAGGCAAAGCTCCGGTGAAGAGCCAGAAGGACAGACCAATATCGACGATAGATTTCTGATCAGGTTATCTGTCTTTCGTCAGGAATGCTCGGGGAACATTTCCCAGCATGCCTTGCGCGAGGAGCAGCAGGACGATCAGGACGGAACCTGCACGTCTGGCGTGTCACGGCGACGCACTCACAGGTAGTTGGTGACGTTGGTGACTTCAGGGAACGAAGCTCTGCTGGCCATCGAGGGCAAAGACAGTCTGGACGGCAGGACGTTCCCACCCTGCACGCGCACGCGCACACACACGCACACGCACACACACACACACAGCTACTGATAATAGCCATCGTAAGTATTCAGTCCGTCTGAACCTGGCCCCGCCCACCTGGTCGATGACGCTGATGGCGTCCCGGATGTTGATCTTCTGATAGGCCTCCCACAGACCGCTCCTCCTGCACACGGAGCTCCTCAGCAGCAGCCTGCTCAGGTAGCTCTTATCAAAGTGTTCCCACCTGAGCACACGAGCGTCCTTCATTCATCCGCAAGGTCGGAGGTCAACAGAAGAACAATCGTCTAATCATCAAGTGTTCTCTGATTGGTCGTTTCCTCCAGACAGCGAGCCTACGACGTTCTCGTCACGCTGTGATGGAGGAGCTCCACCTGCTGTTCAAAGTCACTCATTACAACAACAACAGCCGGACCAGTGAAGCAGAAATGTTCATCACTCCGCCCGTATTTCAGAGATCCCATGTCACTGTGACATCACTGTGACATCACTGTGACATCACTGTACGCCGGGCTTACTTGTCCCTCCAGTGGTGGTATCCCTGGAGTCCTGCAACGTCCTCCACCGCAGCCAGGATGTGGTCGAAGGCCTGGAAGCACACAGGTGCGTCCTGAACAGGTGCGTCCTGAACAGGTGCGTCCTGAACAGGTGCGTCCTGGCTCAGGTCTGATTGGATGCTGAATGGGTTAACCCTTTGAGGTCTGCTAGAATGTTTCTATTTAGATCAACGTTGTTGGAGACCCTCCTCTTCCTCATCACAGGACACGCCCCTCACCTGGACCCTTGTGGCTGGATTGTTCTTCCTGTGGGATTTTTCTAAATAATGATCGTGTAAAATAATTTCATGGATGTTTTAACATTAAAATGTCGGTGACGTGCCCTGCTGGTCGCGTAGAGCCAGGTGTGATCTGGGGACAGGTAGGACGAGGAAGAGGAAGAGGAGGGTCTCCAGTGACATGTGGATTGGCTGTTTGATTTGATGCTGCTGATTATTGATCTCCGGCTTTAATAGGACTCATTAGAGTGTCGACTGTGTCGTTTCTCCGTGGCGGCGGCGGCGGGTGAAGGTGACGAGGCGAGGCGAGCGTCGCAGGAAGAACATGAGGAATAACTCCACCCACCCTCTCGTGGATCTCCTCGTTGATGGTCGGCTTCCTGCTGGTGGAGCGAGGAACTTTGAGCCAGTTGACCAGCGGCTTGATGGTCAGACCCTGACATGACAGGCGACAGTGATTATTGATCGATCATCTGAACGTGATTTTAAAGGTTGACTGAAGATAGGAGCTGATAGCCGATGGATCAGCTGTTCAGCTCCAGCTTCCTGGAGACGAGGCCATGCTAAAGTAACAATAGATCAAAGCCGATCAATATCTCCGTCAGCTGTTCCCACCTGGAACATGACGGTGAAAAAGACGACCACAATCGTCGTGGCAACAAAATAATCCTTCGCTTTGACGTGCTTTCCGTCCAGCAGCACCGCCAGCGCGAAGGCCACCGCCCCCCGCAGGCCGCCGTATGACATCACCACCTGGTCGATCCCGTCCAACGGGACGAGGCGGAAGCGGTTCAGAATCCAGGTCTGACCGATCACACCTGGGGCACAGGGGTCACTAAAGGTCAGCGCAGCCAATCAGAACATCCACATTCTATTGATAACTATCATTCTAACGGCTGCTCTGACGGTTACCGACCTGCCGCTCTGAAGACGAAGATGAAGACGAGCGTGCAGCACACCAGGCCCGTGTCCCAGGCCCACTTAGACTTGTCCACTGCAGAGATTCCCAGGAAGATGAAGATGATGGTCTCAGCAATGCTGGCTAGCGTCTTCATCGTGTATTTGACCGTGGTCCGAGACTTCTGGGAAATGTTGGCCTCCACATATTTATTGGCTCCAATGCCACAGAAGGTCATTCTGAGGGGAGAGCCGCCATCTTTCTCTTTACTCATGCGTCGACGCTCACCTTCCCATTGCTGTCATTCCCTGAACGGACAGCAGGGGGAGTTAACTCACGACAGAATGGCGGACAAGGACAAGAGCTCTGCGGTCAGGTAGGCCAGGTAGACGAGGAGGAGGACGAAGAGCGGCTCGATGATGCGGACCTTCTTGGTGAAACGGGTGATGAAGCTGAGGATGGCGGCGAACACCAGACCCACCAGAGTCCCCCCGACACTGACGATGAGGAAGGAGACTGGAGAGGAGGAGGAGGCTGAGTGACGGTCAGGTGCAGCTGCGACGTGGCTGCTTTCGGCCGACTCACCGACTCCTCTGAAGTAGTCGGCGGTCTGAACGTTCTCTGGTCCCACTTCCACAAATGAAATGTAGACTTTATACAAAACCTGCAGCGCAGAGAGAAGCTTCAGATCGACCTATCTTTAGCCCTGTTGCTAGGCGACGCACAATGACAACAGATGCGGCCTGTCTCTCTTCAAACACTTAATTTCTTTGTGTCGCTTTGTTTGATGACAAAGGAAGATCAGCAGGACACAAAGCCAACAGGCAAACATGAACGGTGGTCAAATACAGACGCACGAAATTAACCGCGTTAACGGACGGACAGGAAGCGCCGTCGTTACCCCGGGCAGCACCAGAAATGACTTGAAATAACACCCGGCAACCGATAACACTAGACAACACCTGACACAACACCCGACACAACAGCAGACACAACAGCAGACACAACACCCAACACAACACCCGGCAACCGATAACACTAGACAACACCTGACACAACACCCGACACAACACCCGACTAACTGTTGCCCCGACTGGAGACCAAATAGCTTCACTCCAGACCAATACATCACCATAGCAACACTCAGACCCACATCACCTGGTGAGTTGTGTGTTTGTGTCTCACCACGGTGACGGCGTCGTTGAGCAGCGACTCCCCGAACACGATGATGAAGAGCGTGTCGTTGACGTGGACCTCCTCGAACACGGCCAGAACCGCCACGGGGTCGACCGCCGAGATCAGGGCTCCGAACAACAGGAAGTCCATCATGTTAGCCTGCACACGCTCATCTGCGTGCGCGCGCGCACACACACACACACACACGCACACGCACACGCACACGCACACGCACACACGCACACGCACACGCACACACACACACACGCACACGGGGAGCATTTACATTGGCACAATAATCCTGTTTACTTCAGCTGGGCCATGAACCTTCATCATCATCGGTGACCTCAGGCTGACCTATGACCCCCAGCAGCTTGGCGGCGTACAGACAGAATCCGGTGCAGAAGGCGTTCCACAGCGTTCCCGCCACGGCGTACGTCAGGATGGCCCCCAGGTTGTCGAAGAAGAGGCGGACCGGCATGAAGTACCCGGCGTCGCCCACAATGGTCGGCAGCAGGAAGAGGAAGAAGAGGGCGGGCTCTAGCTGGTAAAGCTGCTTCTCATTGGCTACGAGAACAACGCCGCCCAGGACCAGACCCAGCAGGATCAGCATGCAGCTCTCCGGGACCACCGTGGTGAACCGCCGAGAGACACGGAACACTGCAGGAGACGGACGAGACAAACCCAGGACCCACTTCTACCGAGACAGAACCAGCTGCTTCAGATCCTGGACCGGGTTCTGTGTCCGTTTCAAACACAGAACCCGTTTCCTGTGACCTTGTTCTGTTTTCTCTTCTGTTCGTTTGTTTACGAACACGGTTAAGAGGATTTAACTTTTACTTTAAAGCAGTCGTTACTCAGAGAACCTCCAGAACCTGATCCTGTTCTCCTGCTCCCCTCTGGGAGGTCCAGCCTGGTTCTGAATGGATCAGATACTTTTAGACGTTTCTCCATAAAAACTTCCACTGGGTCCAGTTTGTTTTTAACTGGGATGGATTCTGATTCCATTCAGAAAACTCTGGTTGTACTTCTGCAGGACCAGAACCAGAACCAGAACCAGAGCCAGAAACCAGAGGGCTCTGGTCCAGAAAAGAACTCTGATCAAAGTTCAGGCAGATCACGTTTCAGTAAGTGGCCCAGTACCGGTACCGGACCGGACCGGTACCGGTACCGGACCAGCAGCATCTCACACAGGACTTACGGATCTTGGCCACACTGGCCACCAGTAGCCAGATGGCGATGACGTAGGGAGTCTGGACGTAGCTCCACTCCCACTGGACCATCCGGTACCGGCCACCGGAACGATGCTGCCGCCCCCCTTCCGCCTCGACGGGACCCGAAGGCTCCGGGGCTACACCGGGAGCCCCGTAGTCCGGACGGAGGAGCGGCGTGGACGAGGGACAGAGACCGAGCCCCGAGTCCCGTAGCAGCGGGGATCCGGTTCCCGCGGGGGTTCCGGTTCCCGACCGGGCGGCGGCGGCGGCGACCGTCAGCAGCGTCAGACCGAGACGCAGCATCTTGTTCCGTAGCTCAACAGGATGTCATCCCCGGTCCGTTATATACACCGGGACACGGCGAGGAGGAGGAGGGGGGGACATGTGACCCCCCCCCCCCCGGGAGGAGGAGGCGCTGCAGGTCGAGGACAGCACGAGTCGGGCTGAAGACAACTGTGACGTCAGAAGGTTTTCAGGTGAAGTTCGTGTAACGACGACAGGAAACGGGGGGGGGGGGCACGACCACGCCCCCTGATCATTATAAAGATTCAGAAGTTCATGAAGCCGAACCCGAGAATCAAGTTCTGGAGGCGCCGGCAGGGACCCGGTGACACCTTCAGGGTCCTGTGGGACAGGTGGGGACGCATTCAGGGTCCTCGTAAAGCAGATGGATAGAAAAATAGAAAAGAACTAGGAGAGCGCAGCCCCCCCCCCAAGCAGCCCCCCCTAACTGGATCCACACCGTCCACACGGTGATCTGGATCAGCACCAGAAGGTTCTAGATTGTTCTCGGTATCTTTAAACACCAACATGAAAAGTCAAAGTGAATCAGAGCTGATGTTTATTTTTAACTGATTCTTAATCCATAAATGGTTTAATGTTAAAATGTAATATTTGTTCCTGACCTCATTCTGGATCAGAACCAGGAGACGTGTTTCATGGTGGTTCAGATCGGACCCCTTCATGACTGGGATGTTTGGGGAGTGAATTTAATGCATTAGCGGTTCCGTAAAGAATCAGGCCCCGTCGTTCTTCCTTAAAAGCGTTTATTGATCACTTGAACACGTTCAATCTGCAAAAATCCATCTTTAAGTTCAAACTGAATCTTCGTCCTTTAAACAGCGAGGAAGAGTTTTACCTGAAGTCAGCAGGACGAGGGACAGAGACACACCTGGACACGCCTCGGGGTGAAAAATAGAACGGAAAGGACTGCACAGAACCGAGAATAGAACATCCTGCACGCGCGCGCGCACGCACGCGCGCGCGCACGCACGCACGCACGCACACACACACGCACACACGCACACGCACACGCACACGCACGCACACGCACACGCACACACCAGGTGAACACTACTGCAGCACACTCGTGATTTTGGTTTTTAGAACTTTGTAACCGGAAACATTCTCCAAACCTTTCCAGACTCTTCAATGACTTTCAAGGCTCATCAATAGAGAACATTCTAATCGATCTATTGATACAATCTGAAATGACTTCATTAAATAATCAGCCTCCGATCAATAAAAAACAGGTTTAAATTCCTTTTCGAGTCACTCATTCTGTTTTTCCCAGAACAATCGATCAACCAGCCTGTGCCCGACACAGGACCAGGTGGAGCTCCGTGTGACCCACAGACAAGAAGCCTGGGTGGCCCCTCCTCTGCTGACTCAGAGCGCCACCTGCTGCTGTGGAGGACGACGCCTGGGATCGTCTCTTCTTGTCAGAGGTTCTGATTCTGAAGCCTTAGTCGGATATTTTAGAGACGCTTCCGGGCCGGGCCGTTCACACAGCTCACCTGGAACATTTCAGATTGAATATATTTGCATCAGAGTTCTGTGTCCAGCAGATAGTCCGGTCCCCGCGGCGCCCCCCAGCGGGCCCTTAATCGATGGCGAGCACTGATCGGCGGATCAATGAGTTCGGGTTCCTGCTCAGACCTTGTCTCCTGCGCTGGTGTCGAGTCCCAGAGCCTGAACCACGTCCATGCTGAGGCCGCTCTTCAGAGTCCTCCTCACTGAGGGAGGGACAGACGAGTCACGCAACGCTGATTCAGCAGGAATAAAAGACGTCGGAGCAGCGGAACGCTTTACCTGAACAGGTAACGTTTGACCTGAACAGGTAACGTTTGACCTGAACAGGTAACGCTTTACCTGAACAGGTAACATTTGACCTGAACAGGTGAACGTTTGACCTGAACAGCTGAACGCTTTACCTGAACAGGTGAACGTTTGACCCGAACAGGTAACGTTTGACCTGAACAGGTAACGTTTGACCTGGACAGGTGAACGTTTGACCTGAACAGGTAACGTTTGACCTGAACAGGTAACGCTTTACCTGAACAGGTAACATTTGACCTGAACAGGTGAACGTTTGACCTGAACAGGTAACGTTTGACCTGAACAGCTGAACGCTTTACCTGAACAGGTGAACGTTTGACCTGAACAGCTGAACGCTTTACCTGAACAGGTGAACGTTTGACCTGAACAGGTAACGTTTGACCTGAACAGCTGAACGCTTTACCTGAACAGGTAACGTTTGACCTGGACAGGTGAACGTTTGACCTGAACAGCTGAACGCTTTACCTGAACAGCTGAACGCTTTACCTGAGCAGGTGAACGTTTGACCTGAACAGGTGAACGTTTGACCTGAACAGGTGAACGTTTGACCTGAACAGGTAACGTTTGACCTGAACAGGTGAACGTTTGACCTGAACAGGTAACGTTTGACCTGAACAGGTAACGTTCCCAAGTTAAAATGGGAGCTGATGAGGTCGTTGGGTGGAGCTTCCTGTTGCTCCTCCCTGAACAGGAAGTGCACAGAGCTGCGTGTACTCACGGGACTTCCTGTTCACGCGGGACCGTTTCCGGGCCCTCGGGCTGGACGACCTCTCTGAGGGGTTCCGGGTCACGGACTTGACCAGCCGGTCCATGATCTCATCCGTGGCATCGTCATGGCAACCGGCCGCATCGTCTTTGGCCACAGACAACAGAGACGGACTCAGCCTGCCGAGACCTGGAGACCAGATCCAGAATGAAACCCAGAAGGTGGACCTCTGTGGGAGGATTCTTCACTTTAAACATGAGGCGGACGAGCGGATCAGAACCGACGGTTCCAGGCGAGGTGATCCGGGTCCAGGTTCAGATATGACCCGGGTCACGAGCTACGTCAGAATCGTGTCAACTTCAAGTTTAACTAATGAATACGGGACGTAGGGGTCGTCTTCATCATCATCATCATCATCATCATCGTCGTCATGGCGATGGACTGAGCGGTCTTACTGCGGACGGCTCTGGAGCGCCTCACGCCTCGCTGCTCCGTCATCAGGCTTCCTGTCAGGAAGTTCTTCATGTTCTCATGCTCCTCCTCCTGACCTGGCTCCGCCTCCGCTGCCATGGACACGGGGGCGGGTCTATCCTGCTGTGGTACAGCCCCTGAAAACTTCTCCGTCTGATGGGAGAAGAAGAAGAAGACTTGTTTTAATTGTAATGGATTACATTTCTACTTTAACGCCGCGGTGTGGGGAGCAGGGGGCGGGGCAGGGGGCGGGGCCGGGGCCGGGTACCTCGGTGATCATCTTGCCTCTGGTCTTGGTTCTCTCCCGGTGAGCGGTTCGTTTGCGCTTCAGGGTGAGGACTCGCTCTCGGGTGGTTCGGTACTCCAGAGAGAACTCGCTGATGATCCGACAGAACCCGGTGACTTTCACGTCCCGCACGGACGAGGACGGCTGACCCAGGAACAGCAGGAAGGAGTGGAACCTGGGGGGGGGGGGGGGGCACGGAACGGCCTCTGATCAGGCTGATCAATCTACAGAGAGCGTCTGAGGAACCCCTCCAGACACATCCCGATTGGCTGATTTATCCTGAGCCACGCCCACGGAGCCGGGCTTCTGACCCGTTTCTGTGTGTGTGTGTTTCTGTGTGTGTGTGTTTCTGTGTGTGCGTGTGTGTGTGTGTGTGTTTCTGTGCGTGTGTGTGTGTGCGTGGGCGTGTGTGTTTCTGTGTGTGTGTGTTTCTGTACGTGTGTGTGCGTGTTTCTGTACGTGTGTGTGTGTTTCTGTGCGTGTGTGTTTCTGTACGTGTGTGTGTGTGTTTCTCTGCGTGTGTGTTTCTGTGTGTGCGTGCTTCTGTGCGTGTGTGTGTGTTTCTGTGCGTGTGTGTTTCTGTACGTGTGTGTGTGTGTTTCTCTGCGTGTGTGTTTCTGTGCGTGCGTGTTTCTGTGTGTGCGTGTTTCTGTGTGTGTGTGCGTGCTTCTGTGCGTGCGTGTTTCTGTGCGTGTGTGTTTCTGTGTGTGTGTGCGTGTTTCTGTGTGTGTGTGTTTCTGTGCGTGTGTGTTTCTGTGTGTGTGTGTTTCTGTGTGTGTGTGCGTGTTTCTGTGTGTGTGTGCGTGTTTCTGTGTGTGTGCGTGTTTCTGTGTGTGCGTGTTTCTGTGCGTGTGTGTTTCTGTGTGTGCGTGCTTCTGTGCGTGTGTGTGTGTTTCTGTGCGTGTGTGTTTCTGTGTGTGTGTGCGTGTGTGTGCGTGCGTGGGCGTGTCCTCACCTGTTGATGACCCTCCTGTGCACCACCTTCAGGATGATGATCCTCTGGGTGCAGTCCTTCAGGAACTCCGTCAGCTTGCTCTTGAGCACCGCTTTGGTTTCGTGCTTGGTCACCACCTTCAGGTTGTCCCATGATGCTTTGCAGCGTCTCTCCAGCTGGGCCAGGTTCTCCGACAGCAGCTCAAAATCCACCTGGAGAAAACAGCCAATCAGCGTATGTCCAGCCCCCCCCCCCCCCCCCCCCAGCAGCAGAGGCGCACCTTGGCGGAGCGGGTGATGGCGGGGACCTCCGAGTAGACGTCGGAGGACTCGGGGTTGTTCTCCACCACCTGGCTGCAGGTGTGATGAAGCAGAGTATGGCGGTGGACGGTGTCCTTCACCTCCACCACCTTCTCCAGGTAACCCAGCTCGAAGCCTTTCGCCTGGACACACGCACGCACACACACACACACCTCTGTGATGTCACAGCGCGGCCAGTTCCTCGTGACCAACGACCCTCTCGCGGCTCTGGCGGCGTGCTGCTAGCGACCGTCCTCACGTTGGAGCTGTTGAGGAAGTTTCCGATGGCGAGCAGAGTCGCCAGGATCCTCTTGAACGTCTGATTGGATGCCAGCTGCTCCATGCCCAACTTCAGGTCGAACAGCGGCTCCGCTATCTCCTGTAGGGGGCGACAGCCGCACCGTTAGCACGTAGCTAACCTCTTAAATCAGGCAGGGGGGGTGGTGCACATGAATGTTGGGGCGGAGCTTCAGCTTGTGCCGTCCCATCCGACCCCGCCCACAGAGAAAACATTGTTATAAAGATAGTCTCACCAATCAGACCGTCGGTGTAGCAACAAAAACAACAACAACAAAACCCCCCCCCCCCGTTAGAGGCGGGGCCTTGGGCTGACTCTACTCTGATTCGCTGAGAGCGTGCCCCCGATGGCATTGGCTGGAGGAAATGCGAGGAAAGGAAGGATGGATAAGGACACTACTGCCCCCTGCAGGTCGATTGTATGTAAAAACATGATGGAAACGGGAAACGGGCTCAGACGGACCCGAACCCGCGTGCGTTACCTTCTCCAGGGCCTCGTAGTTGAGTTTGAAGGCCCAGAGCTGCAGGCGGGGGGTCAGGGCGCTGATGGAGGCCAGGCTGAACAGGAACTGCTCCGCCGTGCCCAGCGGGACGTCGGGATTGGCCAGCTGGGCCTCCTGGATCTTCTGCTTCTCCTCGGCCGTGGGCGTCATGGTCAGGATCTTCTGCTCGGGACACAGACGGGGGGTCAGATCTACTCACAGACTAGCAGTGCACAGCGCCCCCTGCTGCCAGGGCGTGGTCTCACCTCGATGCCCTCCTTGCTGATGGCGAACTCGTCGAAGTTGAGGATGGCGGCCTTGATGACGTGGACCGCCGGCAGGACGGTCATGCCGATGTTGATGGCGTTACTCCTCTTTGGGTCCAGAACCAGAATCTCAGACTTCTTGGTCTCAGGTCCTTTCTAGAAAAACGGTCAGTCAACAAAAACGTCAGAGCGCGAGACCGGCGAAGGAGACCAGCGTAAACATTCATCAGGTTCTGATCTTCAGGCCCGCGGGACGCTTCAACCCGGTCGCTGGTTCATCAGAACCAACGAGCTGCGGGGCTGAAACCTTCGACCTGTCGTCAAACGTTAAACTAGAACATCACTCAGAGAGCACAGACCCCCCCCAAGCAGCCCCCCCCCCCCTCCTAACTGGATCTACACCGTCCACACGGTGATCTGGATCAGCACCAGAAGGTTCTAGATTGTTCTCGGTATCTTTAAACACCAACATGAAAAGTCAAAGTGAATCAGAGCTGATGTTTATTTTTAACTGATTCCTGAATCCACAAATGGGATTAATGTTAAAATGTAATATTTGTTCCTGACCTCATTCTGGATCAGAACCAGGAGACGTGTTTCATGGTGGTTCAGATCGGACCCCTTAATGACCGGGATGTTTTTAAAGCCTCCGTTATAAGTAAATAACGGGGTTCCTTCCAACTCTGTTTCTGAAGATTTAACAGCAGAACACAGCTAAAAACAATCTGGTTACCTTGGCAACAGGAAGCTCCTTAGCCTTAGACTCAAACAGGTGTTCCAGGCGGACGGTATCCACGGAGACCTTGTCCAGAGACGCCCACACCGTCCCCCCGCCGAAGAGACACTTGTGAGGTCCGTCCGACTGCTTCAGCTCCTTCCAGAACAACTTCACCGTCTTCCTCTTCTGCTTCATCGAGGAGGATGGAGGAGGAGGAGCTCCTGGTGGAGGCGGAGCTCCTGGTGGAGGCGGAGGCGGTGGAGGAGGAGGAGGAGGGGCTGCGCCTCCTGAAGGGGGTGGAGGAGGCGGGGGCGGAGGAGGAGGAGGAGCCATACCTGGAGGCGGAGGGGGAGGGGGGGGGATGGCAGAGAAGCAAGCCGAGGACGAGTCCCGCGTGTCCATGTCCAAGACATCAACGTCCTCCTCGTCCAGGAGGTCGGAGAAGTCCAGGTCTTTGATGCGGAGGGCGGCGGCGCTCGGATGCAGCTGCTCCCAGGCGTCGGCGGCGCCTCCGGGGCTCAGCGGGGCCATCTGCGTCGTCTCCAGGCGGCGGGCTTGGTTCTCCATGTCGACGCTGTTCTGCTGCCGGAGGTGGCGGTTCTGAAGGGGCGTGTCCAGGTGTGAGTCAGGTCAGGTACAGTAGTAAGGGCCAATCACAGCTCAGCAACAGCAATGAGTACCTGTTGTTCTTCAGCCAGGCGGGTCAGCGCCACCTGGGCGGAGCCTTCCAGGCCTTCAAGCTCCGCCTTGCGGGAGGCGCTGCTCTCGGTGGGGGAGGAGGGATCGACCGAGCGCGCTGCGAAGCCCGACAGGCGCCGCCTCACCCGACCCCAACCGTCTTCATCGTCTCCACCTAAGGGATCACAAGAAGAGGTCTCACTCTGTCTCCGTTTAGAGAACGAACAAACCATCATTAAGTGTCAAACACAGACAGAGGTCTCACTCTGTCTCTGTTTAGAGAACGAGCAAACCATCATCAAGTGTCAAACACAGACAGAGGTCTCACTCTGTCTCCGTTTAGAGAACGAGCAAACCATCATTAAGTGTCAAACACAGACAGAGGTCTCACTCTGTCTCCGTTTAGAGAACGAACAAACCAAGTGTCAAACACAGACAGAGGTCTCACTCCGTCTCCGTTTAGAGAACGAGCAAACCATCATTAAGTGTCAAACACAGACAGAGGTCTCACTCTGTCTCCGTTTAGAGAACGAGCAAACCATCATTAAGTGTCAAACACAGACAGAGGTCTCACTCTGTCTCCGTTTAGAGAACGAACAAACCATCATTAAGTGTCAAACACAGACAGAGGTCTCACTCTGTCTCCGTTTAGAGAACGAACAAACCAAGTGTCAAACACAGACAGAGGTCTCACTCTGTCTCCGTTTAGAGAACGAACAAACCATCATCAAGTGTCAAACACAGACAGAGGTCTCACTCTGTCTCCGTTCCCAGAGCAGAGTTTTTCTGCTACATTTAACTGATGACAAAGACGTTTTAGACAAAAAGCTTTGGTGTTTGTACGGACTCGGAGACGGTAAAAGAGTAAATCAGCCGTCCTCCCACCAGGCAGGAAGATCCCTCCTTCTTCGGGGGTGTTGGAGGAAGCCGTCGGACTCGGGGGGGGTTTGTAGCGCGTCTTGGAGAACAGCATATCGAGCAGGAACTTCCTGTCATTGGACAACGTGCTGCACTGACGCTGCACCAGCGCCGCTAAAAACACACAGACACCATCACGTCAACAGGAAGACAAACCTTCAGAATAAAAGCACCACGGCTCCTTCGGTTGCTGATGCTGATTTAACAGCGTCACCTACGGGTTCTGGATCAGGGTGCTGCCTGTAGCAGGACCTGATCCAGAACTGCAGTTAGGAGACAGGGAGTGGAGGATTGTGGGAACTGTAGTCTCTCACCAGGCTCATTCTGGGATTCTGAGTGCCCGTTTGCGTCCAAACTGCTGGCCGTTGAGACTGTAAACGAGAAGACGGTTCCTTTCAGAGACCTCCTTTTAACCCCGAATGTCTTTTCTCCTCTTAGCGTCACCTGTCTGCTCCTCAGCTGGGGTGTCGCTGGGGGTTGTGACATCATCAGACGAGGACGGCCCGGCCTGACAGAGCTCCTTACTCCTCTTCCTCTTCTCCCACTGGGTGACCGCCAGGCTGCGGAGGAAGGTGTCTCTGCAGGAGGAGCAGACAGGTGAGCCCCGAGCCAACATGGCCGACACACGTCGAGCAGGCGGCGCTTTCACAAGCTGACGAGTCGCTCAACGGAATATTCAAACCAGAACCAAATGCTTGTGAGCGCTTTTTTTTATTATTTTAATCTCCAGCAGGAGCCAATGAGCTGAGAGACAGGAAGTGATGTCAGCATGTGAAAGCAGAACGAAGCACAAACATTCAAAACACCTAAATCAGGAAAAAGCCATCGATCATTCGCTTCCTCACTGCAAACCCAAACACCAGCGATTAGGCTCCACCCACCAGCGATTAGGCTCCACCCACCAAAAACAACCCAACAGAAGTACCAGGAACACGTCACTGAAACCGGAACCCATGACCCTCAAACATGAAATGGATCCGCTGGTAGCTCCAGCAATAATCAATACATCAATGCACAGGGGATTGCAGTACTACTTGAATAAAGTACTGCAGTATTCTACCTCACAGCCACAGTAGAGGTTCTGGAGCTCACGGCCTCAGCTCTGGACCCGGTTTCCTGATGCAGCTTTCAAAAACCACACAGTTGGTGTTCAATTGTTCTGATCTGTACAGCAGGAGGACAACAGACCAGGACCAGAACCAGGGCCAGAACCCGGTAGAACCAGAACCAGAACCCGGCAGAACCAGAACCAGGACCAGAACCCGGCAGAACCAGAACCAGGGCCAGAACTAGGGACAGAACCCGGTAGAACCAGAACCAGAACCCGGCAGAACCAGAACCAGGGCCAGAACCCAGCAGAACCAGAACCAGGATCCGGCAGAACCAGAACCAGGGCCAGAACCCGGCAGAACCAGAACCAGGACCAGAACCCGGCAGAACCAGAACCGGGGCCAGAACCCAGCAGAACCAGAACCAGGATCCGGCAGAACCAGAACCAGGACCAGAACCAGGGGCAGAACCAGGGCCAGAACCCGGCAGGACCAGGACCAGGACCAGAACCAGGGCCAGAACCCGGCAGAACCAGAACCAGGACCAGAACCAGAACCAGGATCCGGTAGAACCAGAACCAGGACCAGGATCCGGTAGAACCAGAACCAGAACCAGGACCAGGATACGGTAGAACCAGAACCAGGACCAGGACCAGGACATCGGTAAAGACCGCAGCAACAAACCAGGAAGTGATGTCATACTTTAGTAATCAGTTTGTTTTGTTTTGTATTGAATTTGATTTTAAATAATGTTAAACACACACACACACACACACACACCCAGCGACGCCCTTCCAGCTCCCAGCATGCAGTGGGGCTGCAGCAGTACTTACTCAAACCTTCTCAGAACCGGCTTGTTTGGATTTACATGACCGTCATCTGGGCTGCACATACACACACACACACACACACACACACGTGCACACCCACCCACATTAACTACAGCAACAGGAAGTGGAGTGTGATGACGCTCTATTGATTTACAGTTCAACCAATCAGGATGACGCGTCTAACCGGAGGAGATTCTGAATGACGTTAGCACTGCAGCTAACATTAGCATGAACGGAACTTTAACACATTTAACAAAAATAGTGAGATTATTTCAGAAAGATCCACAAAATCAACTGAATTATTGTCTGGAAAAAATCTATTCGGTTGATGAAACCGGGCGGTCGAACTGGTAAACCAGGCGGACACCAGTCAAACCAGTCCATCAATGGTTGCATGACCAGTGAAAACGTCCAAATCTGGAAAAGCTCATAAACAACAGTTTTATGCGTCCGAGCACAAACAGACACTCGGGAGGAGGAGGAGACGCATACTCACCAGAGGAGCTGGTCAGCCTCCCCAAAACTGGGGGAGGAACAAGGGAAGAAGGAAGGAAGAGAGAAAGGAGGAGAAACATTAGAGCAACAGAAAAAAGATCCGGATCAGAAAGCTTTATTGATCCAGCTGGAACCAGAAGAGCAAACTGGACACCAGTCAAACCAGTCCAACCAGTCAGCAGCAACAATCTGAAGTGATGAAGGGCAGCGCTACGTAGCCAGGTTACCATGGCTACCACACATCCCAGTGCTCCCCACCGGACACACACTCACTTTAGACTGGTTTTAGACTCCGTCTTGTTGCTGGGCTGGTCCGGGTCCAACTGGGATGAGCGATCCTGCAGAGAGAGGCCTGGAGAGGACGAGCTGCAACACACACACACACGCACACGCACACGCACACGCACACGCACACACGCACACACACACACACAGACACAGACACAGACACACACACACACGCACAGACACACACACACACGCACAGACACAGACACAGACACAGAGCTTAGACCAGGAAGGGCTGGGTTCGTACTGTGCAACGACCGCTTCGGCCTGCAGGGGGCAGCAGAGGCCCGGCAGGTCCTGCTGGTACCTGGCGGCTCCGGGCTCCTCGCGGATAGAGCTGGTTTTGGAGAAGAGTCTGGACTTCCTGCTCAGACCCAGAGCCGACATGTGGTAGCTGAGAAACGAGCGACTCCTCGGGTCGGGCCTGAGCCCGGCCAGCGGAGAGAGAGAGCAGCAGGGGAACCAGTAAGAACAGCACCAGAACCAGAACCAGAACCAGAACCAGAACCAGAACCCGACAGCCGCGCAGAAAGACAGGAGACCCCCAGCCGTGACGAGAACTAAAACTCACCATCAGTTCTCTTCATCGATCAGAACCAGGTGATCGATCGTCTATTCATTGACCCGGTCGGGTCAATAAACGGCATCAAAACTGGGATTTGATGGAAACCAGTCTGAATGCGAAAACGTCCACTTAACCCAGTAAAGTCCAGAGTCAGGAGACCCGTTTGAACTTCAATGCTGGTTCTGTGTTCAGGTCAGAGGGGCGGGGCCAGAGAGGGGCGGGGCGACCTCTGTGTCGCCCACTGAACTTCTTTAGGGGATCAGCCGGGCCGGTTCCGATCCAAACGCGGTAAAGCTCAGGGGGGCACTGCAGAACAGAACCGGGTTCTAAATGGACCCGGTTCTGTTCTGTGTCGAGTCTCCAGGTTCTGGAGGTGAACTGGTGACGCTCGCCGTAGGGCTGACTGTGATTGGCTGGGTTAGGCTCACGCCCAGTGTCACCCGAGACCAGTTCCAGCCCAGAGGTTAAGCCCCGCCCCTCGAACCTGGAGGTAGAAACCGGTTTAAACCGGTTTCCAGACTTGACTGGTTTAAACGGGCCGCTTGACGTCGAGACTGGTTTCCACGAATAAACTGTTCAGAACTTACGGACTGGGCGGCGCCTTCGTTTCCTGCTCTGCGGCGCCATTGGACGGTGCGATGGGGGGCAGCGGAGACCCTCGTTGGGAACCGCATGGACTGGAGGCGGGGCTGCAGGGGTCAGAGGTCAGCGGGGATGACGCTCCGCTGGCCGACCCAGGCGTGGGGCTGATGGAGGAGCCGGGGGAGACGGCGGGGGGAATGGGGGAGGCAGAGGGGGAGGAGCCTGGAGAGGAGGTCATGACCTCGGACAGGTTGTGACCGGAGGAGCGGCGGCTCCTTCGTACTTCCTGTTCACTGGCGGCCATCTTTCTTCTCTCTTTCCGTAGGTGATGGGAGGAGTCATCGATGTCACCATCCTCCTGCTTCAGAGCGGCCTACGCGCACACACACACACGCGCACACAGACACACAGCGTCACACGGGGCCCTCAGACACACACACACACGCACACAGACAGACACACACACACACACACACACACACACGCACACAGTGTCACACGGGGCCCTCTTACACACACACACGCACACACACACGCACACGCACACACGCACGCACACACGCACACACATACAGCGTCACACGAGGCTCTCTTACACACACACACGCACACGCACACACACACACAGAAACACACACACACACTCACACGGGGCCCTTACACACACGCACACACACGCTCACACACACGGGGCCCTTACACACACGCACACACACACACACTCACACGGGGCCCTCTTACACACACACACGCTCACACACACACACACACACACGCGGGGCCCCCTTCCTCGTACCTCGTACGTGCTGAACTGCACTCGGAGGTGTGGCTCCGTCACGCCGCTGCCGACGTGTTTCTGGACGACGGCCTCCATGCCCAGCTGCTCCAGGTTATCGGTCACGTCGTAGAACGAGTCCTGGTCCGGCAGAACCGCCAGGACCTGGCGACAGAACGGACCCGACACGCCGTCCAATCAGAGGACGCTGTCTGACATCACGCCGCCGTGGAGGCGGGCCTTCAGCACGCCGCCGTTTAGAACATTGATCGTCCACCTTGTTGATGAGCGTCATGGCGAACATGAGGAGCTCCGTGTCCGACCCGTTTCTCTCCTCCAGGACCTCCATCAGGTAAGTCCATGGCTTCACACCTGCAGCGCACACACAGATCAGTCCCGTGTGTGTGTGTGTGTGTGCGTGTGTGTGTGTGCGTGCGTGCGTGCACCTCTCTGCTCGTCCACCATGTTGACCGCGTCGATGAACAGCAGGCTGTTGGACTCGGCGTATTCCACGAAGACGATGAGGAGCTTCAGAGACATCTTCACCACCAGACGGGACTGCAGACAAACACACGCGTTCAGGATGCGTCCACCAGGGGGCGCCCCCCCCCCCCCCACCTCCTCTACACAGGAAGCGCTCCCCCGGACTGTTCTGGACAAGCTGTTCTGGGAGTCTGACGGGTCCAGATGGAACCAGTACAGGTTCTGGAAGCCGACGCCCTCATTACGTTAGTAACCAATCATTAGGTTGGAGCGGACGCCGGCTTCTTCTTCTGTGGTGGATGGTCAACAGAAATGTCTCCGTAAACAACTCTCTGAATGACTTCCTGCTGACGGTCTTTCAAAATAAAGGTATTTTACAGAAAGTGGTGCCAGACTGCTTCACAGCAGAGTGTATTTATAGTCCATTTATTCGTCCGGTCATGTGACCTGAATGAGCTCATGCATCTTTCTGGAGTCTACGTAACCCAATGACAAGCTCCGTTTAGAACCAGAGTCGTGTTCTCAGATCCCGGAGGACAGGTTCGAGAGAAATCTAGAACGCCCCAATGACGGATCCCCAGGAGGGACAAAAAGCTACACGAAGGCTGCTCCTCAGGCGTGGCTAGCAGGAGAACGCTAATGCTGCTCCTCAGGCGTGGCTAGCAGGAGAACGCTAATGCTGCTCCTCAGGCGTGGCTAGCAGGAGAACGCTAATGCTGCTCCTCAGGCGTGGCTAGCAGGAGAACGCTAATGCTGCTCCTCAGGCGTGGCTAGCAGGAGAACGCTAATGCTGCTCCTCAGGCGTGGCTAGCAGGAGAACGCTAATGCTGCTCCTCAGACGTGGCTAGCAGGAGAACGCTAATGCTGCTCCTCAGACGTGGCTAGCAGGAGAACGCCAATGCTGCTCCTCAGGCGTGGCTAGCAGGAGAACGCTAATGCTGCTCCTCAGACGTGGCTAGCAGGAGAACGCTAATGCTGCTCCTCAGGCGTGGCTAGCAGGAGAACGCCAATGCTGCTCCTCAGGCGTGGCTAGCAGGAGAACGCTAATGCTGCTCCTCAGCCGTGGCTTGCAGGAGAACGCTAATGCTGCTCCTCAGGCGTGGCTAGCAGGAGAACGCTAATGCTGCTCCTCAGGCGTGGCTAGCAGGAGAACGCTAATGCTGTTCCTCAGGCGTGGCTAGCAGGAGAACGCTAATGCTGCTCCTCAGGCGTGGCTAGCAGGAGAACGCTAATGCTGCTCCTCAGGCGTGGCTAGCAGGAGAATGCTAATGCTGCTCCTCAGGCGTGGCTAGCAGGAGAACGCTAATGCTGCTCCTCAGGCGTGGCTAGCAGGAGAACGCTAATGCTGCTCCTCAGACGTGGCTAGCAGGAGAACGCTAATGCTGCTCCTCAGACGTGGCTAGCAGGAGAACGCCAATGCTGCTCCTCAGGCGTGGCTAGCAGGAGAACGCCAATGCTGCTCCTCAGGCGTGGCTAGCAGGAGAACGCTAATGCTGCTCCTCAGGCGTGGCTAGCAGGAAAGCACTAATGCTGCTCCTCAGCCGTGGCTAGCAGGAGAACGCTAATGCTGCTCCTCAGGCGTGGCTAGCAGGAGAACGCTAATGCTGCTCCTCAGACGTGGCTAGCAGGAGAACGCTAATGCTGCTCCTCAGGCGTGGCTAGCAGGAGAACGCTAATCAGCGACTCACCAGACTTCCTGTCAGCGTGTAGAGCCACTGAACCGTCTCACTGTGGCGAATCACTCCGTTCATCCCGTCCACAAACAGCATGATCTGACTCAGGGCTGACAGACAGGCAGACAGACAGACAGGCAGACAGACAGACAGGCAGGAGCGTTAGCCTGTCGCTAGCCAGCAGCTAGTGGAGTCCCCGACAGATGGGGGCTCACCTCTCAGGATGTAGTTCTGGTAGTTGTGGTCCGCCTCGGCGCCGACTTTGATGAAACAGGTCAAACCCTCAGAGGCCACGAACTCTGGAACCAGGTCTTTGTCATCCTGGGACAGGGGACAGGGGACAGGAGACAGACAGCAGTCAGCCTGGAGGACGTCGGACATCATCAACGAACAGCTGGTGATGATGTCATCAAGAGGGATTCACCTGGAAGAGCTGCTTGAGCGAGAAGAGACACCGGCGAAGCTCTGGACCGTGAGCGTTGCACAGCTTCTCTGAAACGCACGAAGAAGAAGAAACACACTCCAGTGAGGTAGAATCAATCAACCAATCAGCTCAGAGCGGGGGACAGTCTCAGTACGTTCACCTGGTCTGAACTTCTGAGGAAGACGAGACATTTATAAAAGTACCAGACCAACGGAGACATCCTGAAGACGCAACGACCTTCTCTTCCCCACCGCAGCCCGGACAGACCAACGTCTCCAGCATTAGCACGTAGCATGTAGCATGTAGCTCACACGCGTGGAAGTGTTGGTTCAGTTCAAAGATCTCAACCCAGACCGTAATAATACCTGCATAAAAACCAGGTATTACCGTGAAACGCTCTTTCTGCCGAGCCGTCAGTCCAAACCAAACAGAACAAGCTGCTGATCCGAGACAAACGGGGACAGACGACAGAACCGAGGGTTGAAATCGGATCCCTGAGGGCGCCGGCGTCCATCAGGGGTCCCTCCGAGACACAACGAGCAGCTGTGTCCTCCGGTCGGAATGGAAAGCCGCTAAAAATAAGACCGACTTCAGGGGACGCCGCTCAGCTCGGCTGTGATTGGTCGGCTGGCCATCATGAACGGTTTGCCTCTACTCCAGATTAATGGATCAATAATCCTCAGAGATTTATGATTGAGGAACGTCAGCCGTTGGAGTCAAAGTCAGCTACTGCGGGACAATTTCCCATCATGCATCAGTCCGATCAAGAGTCATCTCCGAGTGTCTCTAAATCCTGAGTTTGTTAAGAGGTCTGTGATTTACAGAGCCGAGGAGCGACACCTGAATGCAACACGAATTTGCTGACAGTGCAACAGAGGTCACGGCAATCATGACTCAGCAGAAAAACGAAGCCGTGGCCACGCCCACATTCCACTCTCGCTCCTTCTTGTTTGGGCGGCAGACCTGCGTTTCGCTTCACCTGCCGATCCTCCCAGAGAAAGGCGACACGCAGAAACACGAACGACGATTTTCTGATTACCCCCGAAGGCAGCACGGGGAGCCGGCACCGAAGAAGGAAGCATGCTGGGAAATCCCCTGCAGCACAGGAAGGGCGAGGTCACGCCAGAGAGGGGAGGCGGGACGGGGGAGGCGGGATGGGGGAGGCGGGACGCGGGATGGGGGATGGGGGAGGAGGCGGGAATTTCCCTGGAATTATGGACTGAAGTTAAACAGACTCTCCAGAGGATGAACCCTTCATGTTGCTCCTCCCTCAGGATAGGTTCACCTTCACCCAGGTGGGGGTGGGGGTGGGGGTGGGGTGGGGGGGGGGGCGCCGGCCGTACTGGTAAGTCCACCCCCACAGGCTCCTCCCCTTTAATGCTGCTGAATTCTTCAAATATCTTGAAAATGCTTGCGAGCAGGAATAAAGCAGCCGAGTGAAAACGTGTGCGTTCGTGTGCTAAAATATTGATGGAGCTAAAGTAACGGGTTTCCAAACAAGGCTAAAGGCGACGATCAGCTGATTGATCAGCAACAACAACAACAACATCCATGACAAAGTCCACAGACGGCTGCTCGGGCCGGCCGAGGAACTTCCTGCCGTACAGGAAGTCAACAGGAAGTCGGTCTGAATAATGAAGGAGATAAAAAAGACACGAGTCGGCGCTGGGAATAACGTCAAACAGGAAGCACATTCCAAAACAAAATCCTGGAAGTGACTGCATCGCCCTTCATCATCATCATCATCATCCTCCTCCTCCTCATCCAGACACGACAGTCACCAGAAACAAGCGACTGATCAGCTCCACGTTAAAAGGGGAGCTGACGAGTTCATTGGTCGGCGCTCCTGTTGCTCCTCCTTCGGCAGGAAGTGTACCCGCGTTAGCTTTAGCATTAGCATTGCTAGCACCAGCGCAGATTTAGCAACGTTTGCGCGTCAAGATCTGAGTCTCACGGGATCTGGGACTCACCCCACCCTAATGATGATGTCACAACCCTAATGATGATGTCACTACTCTAATGATGATGTCACTACTCCAACATTTCTACAATGGCCTCACTGAGGAAGAGGAGTTCCCGGCGCTCCTGCAGTGGGAATGACCGGGACGCTGAGCTGAAGTCTCTCAGGTGGGAGGGAGCAGGAGACTCACGTGGGACAGGAAGGAGGGACGGACACGAGACGAGGACATAATTACCCAGGATGCTGTGAACACGGACGGAGAGCTGAGTCCTCAGAACCAAAACGGGCTTCTTCCCTTTGCTGCGGAAAAAGCAGAGACGGAAACATCTGATGAAACGACGACTCCTCCAGAGTCCCCCCAGTCCCCCCAGTCCCCCCAGTCTCACCAGTCCTCCAGTCCCACCAGTCCCCCCAGTACCACCAGTACCACCAGTCCTCCAGTCCCACCAGTGCCCCCAGTGCCCCCCCATCTCCCTCACGTGGAGGATCAGATGAATCTTATTAGAAGAATTCAACCTTCATATTCAGCTATTTGGGGGATTTGACCTTTTGACCTTCTTCAGCGCCCGTCCAAGAAAAAGACTTGGATCCATCTTTAGACAGCGAGACGGGTCAGAACATGTTCAGAGATGAAACACTCAGGACTCGGGTCTGATCTCTGGTCAGAAAGCTGGAGAACTGATCCCAGAACAGCCCGGGTTCCAAATTAAACCAGGCAAGAGGACTGTGGTGGACTGGGAATAGAGTATGGAAAGAATGAGAGAGAGAGAGGGAGAGAGAGACAGAGGGAGAGAGAGACTGCAACAAAGAGAAAGAGCGACAAAGAGAGTGCGAGAGACAGAGACAGAGCCAGAGACAGACAAACAGACAGAGACAGAGACAGGGACAGACAAACAGACAGAGACAGAGAGAGAGCCAGAGACAGGGACAGACAAACAGACAGAGACAGAGACAGAGCCAGAGACAGGGACAGACAAACAGACAGAGACAGAGCCAGAGCCAGAGACAGGGACAGACAAACAGACAGAGACAGAGAGAGAGCCAGAGACAGGGACAGACAAACAGACAGAGACAGAGACAGAGACAGAGCCAGAGACAGACAAACAGACAGAGACAGAGACAGAGCCAGAGACAAGGACAGACAAACAGACAGAGACAGAGACAGAGCCAGAGACAGGGACAGACAAACAGACAGAGACAGAGACAGGGACAGACAAACAGACAGAGACAGAGACAGACAAACAGACAGAGACAGAGACAGAGACAGGGACAGACAAACAGACAGAGACAGAGACAGGGACAGACAAACAGACAGAGACAGAGCCAGGGACAGACAAACAGACAGAGACAGAGACAGAGCCAGAGCCAGAGAGAGACAGGCAGAAACAGGGACAGAGTGAGACATAGAGAGACAGACAAACAGACCGGGACAGAGACAGAGATGTCTTACGCCACGTCTTCATAGAAGCCTTCCAGCTCGTCTCTCTGTTCGGCCAAAGACGAGTCCAGGTCCAGATAGTTCCCGTTAGACGACAGCTGAAGGGTGCAGTCCTCCAGCTGAGGGACAGACAGGCAGACAGAGAGACAGGCAGAGAGACAGACAGGCAGACATACAGGCAGGCAGAGAGACAGGAAGACAGAAAGACAGACAGGCAGAGAGAGAGGCAGACAGAGAGACAGGCAGAGAGACAGACATACAGGCAGAGACAGACAGGTTAATAACTCTGAAGACGGCTTTCATTATTTTGAGGACATTTATGACATTCTGGGACTAAACAAACCAGAGAGATCGGAACGCCAACGTTCTAAAACCAGCAGCCCCGATTGGCCGACCCGCATCATGTGACCCCACGAAACTCCTCCCCTAGAACCGGGATCCTCGGTCTCATCTTCATTTCGGTTTATTCTGGAAACACTCGATTTCACCGTTTCCTTCGGGATCCAGATCAGGAACGGGGAGATCGATTCGAGTCCGGACTCCGGACCGGATCGGGTTCCGGTCCGGTCGGATCTCCGGTAACTCTCTGGCTCCGTCAGGTGTTTATTGACTGGACCAATCACAGCCCACCTTGGAGCCGTGAGTCACTCAGGTATGAGGCTGGAACGAAACGCAGACGCAGTCCGGTCCCGTGTTCCGGAACCGGACCGGCCGGGCCGCATTCTTCCACAGCAGAGATCCTCCCTCAGACCCGTAGCGTGTACACTAGAACCAGAAGAACCAGCAACCCAGAACCAGAAGGTCCAACAGAAACCTGCAGCCAGGATCCGGAATCCGAGAGGAAAACGTCTTCCTCCGTGAGGAAGACGAAGCTCGGACGAAGACCGGGCCCAGTGAGGAAGGCCCTTCGGTTCCGGCTGTATTGATCCGTTATTATCGATCAATCGTTACGGCTGCGTTGCCGTGGCGGTTCCCACGTCCTTGGGCGGCACGGGGATCGGGTTGGTTGCCGTGGCGATGCCTTGCTACTAGTTTAATGTTTGCAGCGGCGGCCTTCCCGTTGGAGGCGGGGCCAGTCTGTCCAGGTCTTATCAACACCCGTCCATCCGTCTTATCTCCTGCCCACAGGCCCCGCCCACAGGCCCGCCCACAGGCCCCGCCCACTCCCCCAGCATCATTCCTCTGGAGGAAGAATCCATACGACCGGAATCCAGTCTGGTCCTATCGCCTCCTTGGATCTCAGCCCGAAGGTCGAGCCCCAAGGCATGATGGGAACAATTAAGGGGCCTGTGCAGGACGGTAATCGAGTGGGCGTGGCCTCCATCTGATAACGGAGATTCCAGCAGAACTCCGGACGCCGCTGGAGGCCGGAGAGGATTTCATTTTGGATTGAGCTAAAAAAAAATCACTCAGAGAGCTCAGACCCCCCCCCAAGCAGCCCCCCCCCCCTATCTGGATCTGCACCGTCCACACGGTGATCCGGATCAGCACCAGAAGGTTCTAGATTGTTCTGGTATCTTTAAACACCAACATGAAAAGTCAAAGTGAATCAGAGCTGATGTTTATTTTTAACTGATTCTTAATCCATAAATGGGTTTAATGTTAAAATGTAATATTTGTTCCTGACCTCATTCTGGATCAGAACCAGGAGACGCGTTTCATGCTGGTTCAGATCGGACCCCTTCATGACTGGGATGTTTTTAAAGCCTCCGTTATAAGTAAATGGGAAAATCCAGATGTTTCTGAATCCAGACGGGGATCCGGATCATTTCAGAATTTAACGGGTTCTACGTTAGACCAGAACCTTCCTCAGGTTGTTCTAATCCAGCAGTTGTTCCGTGATCCTGCCGACAGACAGACGAACAGAACCAGAACTGAATGTTTGGCCGCAGCAGAAACGTCTCCGCTCCGGCGCCGACGGAGACGGAGTCTTTATCTCGGTGCCCTTTGACCTCGCTGTGGAATGAGTGTGAAAATTAAACCTTCTGGTGCTGATCCAGATCACCATGTGGACGGTGGAGATCCAGTAGAAGGGGGGGGGGGGGCACCTAGGTTTTCATGTGGATCCCGTTGGTGATTGATTTCTAATCACCGGTGAAACACGTGATCACTAATCGTCCCCAGATCGACTTCGTGGGTTCAGGTGGGGTTTTTTTTTTTTTTTGGGGGGGGGGGGCATTTCCGCCTTTCCTCAGATGATTTCAGTTTTGACAGAAAACCTAATCCGACTCTTTGGTTTCCAACAACACGTCCGCTCGGAGGGTCCCTAGTCACCCAGAAGCACCGCGATAGTTCGTGAAGTCTCGTTTACCTGGCAGGTGGGCAGGTGGGACTCACCTTCAGCGGCGCCTCCAGCAGCCTGTGGATCCCGGCGAGCTGCACCCCGAGCGGCAGACTCTCCTCCAGGCTGGCCGTCGGAGGTCTCCGAGGTTCGGGGAAGTTCGTGCAGACGAACGGATCCGAGTCCTCCAGGAACTGGACCCGGCAGACGACGGACGCCATGGCCGGGGGGGGGGGTGGGGCCGACTGCCGCAGAGAGAGTCCGGGGGCGGCGGGGAGGACACTTCCAGCACGGGAGGACACTTCCAAATGAAGGAAACCCGGTCCTGGACGCCCCGTCACCCGAAACAGACTCACGTACATCCGGTACGACCTTTCAGAATAAAAGCGACATTATTAAAGACAGAAGATCACATGAGAACGTTGCTGCTCGGTGCAGGTCCAGATGAGAATCTCATTTTAATGCCACCGAGGGCCAGAGTCCACCTTCCGGTTCTGTGGTTCCACAACCGGACAAGACAAAACCCAATCAGAACCGTTCGATTTAGAGTTTAATTCATCAATTAGTTAAAATTACAGGATTTTAAATTTGGGTGTGGTTAACCCCCCCAAAAACAAAAAAACAACAACAACTCTACCATAGCCCACAGTAGTTCAGTTGCTAACAGCATGACCCAGAACCCGCAGGTGGATCCTGATCCAGAACCCGTAGGCGGTTCTGTTAAAACGAACGCACTGTCGGGATCCTAAGAAGCTGCTGAACATAGAGATCTAGAACCTCATTGGATAAAGTCAAACATGTGACCATTAGAGCCAGAGAGGAAGCTGCTGCTGTCTCCGCCTCCGTACTGATGACATCACCAACTCTAATGATGACATCATCCATCCATCCGTCCATTCATTTTCGTCTCGCCTCGCGGGTACCGGGTGTCGTTGGAGCCTATCACAGCTGGCGACGGGCGAGAGGCGGGGTACACCCCGGATGCGTCGCCAGCACATCACGGAAACAGACAACCAACTACTGATAATTTAGAGCGATCAATTCACCTAAGTTTGTGTTAGAGGACACATTTAAACTTTCCACTTCTTTTGTGTTTTTGCATTTCATCTGTTTTCAGATATTTTCTTTCTTTCATTGACGTGTTCAATGTTATGCCTTTATTTTGAAAGAGGAATCGCTACATGTCCGGTTGGATGAAATATGACTTCTTGGCAGAAGGCTCACTGAAGACGTCATACATGGAAATACACGCAGCAGCAGTATGACGTCATGGGCGGAAACATGAGGCTGCAGCTGTTCTCAGGTCAGTTTGCAGCCCGGGTCGGTGGACGGTTCGAAGTGAAGCCGGACCGGTCCGTAAGAGCTCAGATGAGGGGTTGTAGTCCAGCTGTTACAGGACAGCGCCCTCTGGTGGCGCCGTGGCTGCAGTACAACGCAGAACAGCAGAAACGGGGACGCTGATATTTATTTATTTATCTGAAAACACGGATCGGATCTTAAACTGGATTGGTTCCGATCGATGACAGGTTCCATCCCGGAACACTTTGACCTTCACGGAGACACCTTTGTGATCGTTGTGCATCTCGGTTTGTAGTTTTACGTCTCTTTGGAGTAAATTTGAGATGTTTTGTGGTTGTCAACACAACAACAACAACAACAACAACAACAACAACAACAACAACAACAACACTGGATGAGTTCCCGTCCCGTAAACAGGACATTCAGACCTCAGCAGCAAGGTCGTCTGGAGGGAGAGGCTGTGATGTTAGTGACGCCATCTCGGATCAATCAGGATCAAACGCGGTAGTGAAACAACAGAAGCAGGTGAGATGATGCGTTTGTGTTTGCAGGACGGACGCACATTTTTTCCTTACATGTTTTGCACCTTACTTTAATTGCAGGTACTCTGCAAACAAATCCACTAAAGTTCGGTTTGCTGTAAACCAGAATCAGGATCCATGAACATTTTGGTTGCACTTTGTAAGTCACCAGGTGCGTTTACATGGACACAGTTAATCGGATTGAAAGCCTGATGGAAAACACCCAAATCGGATTAGTCTGACCCAATCAAGCTCAATCCGATCAAAATCCTATCCCGATCGAGAGGGGTGGTTTATCCAGGGGTCCCCAACCACCGGGCCGCGGCCCGGTACCGGTCCGTGAGGCATTTGTTACCGGGCCGCAAAGAAAGAACAACTAATGTATACAACTTCCGTTGTATCGATTATTAGCGTCTAAAAGGTGTTTTATTTTGAAAAACGACCGGATTTTCTCCAACGTAACAATCGCGTCTTGATACGTTGCTAAAAAAAAAAAACAGCCGTGAACTCGCGAAAATTAATAAAAAGAAACAAAAGTCTTTGGAGAGCTTCTTTGCCGAGGAAAAAAGTCCAACTGAGGAGGAAGAAGAGGAGGAAGAAGAGGCACCGACGACCTCCAAGAAGAGAAACCAGGACTAAGACTTAAAACTCGGGTATTAACAGCTGATTCGCTCCGTTAACGAGCAACGAAGGGTTCAAACCTGCTTCGGCACATTGAGACCAGAACCCGGATTAAAAGACAAGAATGTGGAATTTATGAAACAAAAAACCACGAAGGACAGAAGTAATTATTGGGACCACAATTTATGGTGAGTAGATATTGTGTAACTATTAATTATCTATTTAATAGTTATTGCAAGTGCATAATATAAAGTTTACTGGTAAGATTATATTTCTCTTTTTAAATTTAATTACCGGTATACCGCCCCGGTCCGCGAAAAGATTTCACGGCATGAAACCGGTCCGTGGCAGGAAAAAGGTTGGGGACCGCTGGTTTATACCGATTGATGATCCGATCAGGGCGTACAAGCCGCCCTTACTGCGCATGTCTGTGACGTTAGCTATCTGCGCTACTGCTATTCCCGGAAGCTGGCTGAAGCAGAGCGGGCGCGAGACAGAACTGGTCAGTATCTGAGACAAACATGTTGCCGGAGATATTAAAGGAGGAAACTAAAATCGCAAACGGGGAAAACGCGCGAAATAACGCTGACGTTTCAGGCAGAAAAGCGCGGAGCCATGTTTTGTTTACAACGGAAGTCGCTACGGCTTCTTCTTCTACTATCTCCGGTATATTTGGTAAAAATTGCGCTTGTCAAAATATTATTTTCCGATCGAAAGTGTGACGCATGAACACGCAAGTCCTCATCGGATCAATATTTTTAGGGTCCATGAACACAGTGCATCCGATCACAATTTTACTCCCAACTCTGATCGGATTAAAGACATTTTGTGAATGTAAACGCACCTAGTGTTCAATAATCCCTTTAATATCTGGAACTTTCCCCGTTCCAACAAGCCTGCTCAGAGTTCAACCCCCCATCAAAGCCGTAACATTTGCTTTGGGTAAGAGCTCTGCCGTCATTATTGATCATGTCTGAAGAGTTTGAATACTTAAACCAAAATGAGGAAAATTGCCTCATGACACGATGTAAACGATTCGATACTTGGTGCGATTCCTCACATCGTTCACAATCGACAAGTTCATAAAAGGCTTTCCATGAACGATTTGAAAAGTATTAAAATTAAATGTCACCCTTCTTTTGCTTTGCAATAGCGTTTTTAATGATGAATATTCAGAAAAAAGTTGACAGTTACAGGAAGTTAATAATTCATAATCATTGTTAATCATTGGTAATCATTAGTAATCATTGGTAATCATTGATAATCATTAGTAATCATTGGTAATCATTATTAATCATTGGTAATCATTGGTAATCATTGGTAATCATTGGTAATCATTGATAATCATTAGTAATCATTGGTAATCATTAGTAATCGTTAAGATCTGACTAGTATCAGTAAACAGAGAGAGGTTAGATACGTTCCCTTCACCAGAGTCGTGTTGATTGGATCATCAGAACTTTTTCTGGTTGCAACAATCTTCTGAACGAATCCTTTCCGGAGACGTCGTTGGATTGGAGCAGCCAGGCTCCGGATCACGACCAAGCAACAGGCGGTAATCGTAGTCGAGGGGGACGTTGGTCCGTCGGTCCGAGTCAGCGTGTCCACAACCTGAGGAGACAACCAGACTGTCCTCTGACAGCACGGGACAACAACCGTGATCAGTGCTGGGTTTCGGTGTAGATTCCTTCACCTGCCTCAGGGAGCAGCAGAGGGACGCCTCACCTATTGGCCCCAGGCCATCGAGACTCTGGCTGGCTTTAAATCCAGGTGGTCCACGTTCATCGATCTGCGTCTCCGACGACGCATGGAACAATCCTGGAAGTTAAAGTAGACACGAAGTCTCGTCAGGGTTGATCTAACAAGGTGATCAGAGGAGATCTTTTTGGTATAGTATTATGGTATGGTTTTTAACCAGCAGGCCAGAAGATGTCCTGTTCTAACTGGTTCCACCAGTGTGTGTGTGTGTGTGTGAAAGGCGTACCGGGAGACAGTCTGACTGGATGGGACACACCATGACTTCACACTCCAGGGTAACATCGCCAGGGTTATCAATGAACTGGAATACGCTGAAGCTGAAGGAGTTGTTTGTTCCGATTCCGTTTCCATTCAACATCACAGTCGGTTCCACAGAACAGCTGCTCAAGCAGGAAGACGGGTCAGAACATGCTTTTTAATGGATTCAAAGTGTTTATTAACCAATCCTTAGCCCCACCCATCTGAGATCAGGACATATGACGACGGCCCATTGGCTGAAGCCTGTCTGGTCGCAAAGCAGTTGTAGGTCACCACCCGAACTGCAGTGTCCTCCAGTCCTTCAGTGGACAGCTGCACCCAGACCGTTTGGCCCAGCGAGACTGGAGTGGATGAATCCACAGGTTGTGTTAAGCCAGCGTTGAGGAAGATGTCCAGGGTCACATTGTATTCCCATTCCTCGCCCTCAATGACCTTTATTACAGAGCTGCAGAAAACACATCCCGTCACCTGTCTCGTAGTACATCGTCCTAACACAACGTATTAAAACACGTCACCACTCACCTGCCCTCTGCGATGGTAAGGCCTCCGAACACGGCCTCTGTATTCTCAAAGACACAGGAGAATGTGACGGAGACTAATTCTTCTCGAGTAATGAGTCCAGGGGGGTTCTCTGAGGACAGGATTTTGTTTGTGTAGGTCACGCTATCACCCTCGATCTGCAGTAGGGATTCAGATGTTAGCGCACTATTCTCATAACTGCATTAAAAGGCTAGGCTTCAAAGTGGGATTGCTTTCAGAGAAGGTAGCGTCAGAGCGAGGCCAGACGGACATGACTGATGTCTGTCCCTTCACAAAGGAGCAAAATCAGAAGCACACGATGACTCAACTGCATTTTAAGCCTCAGACACACTGAAATGGTCTACAACCAGAGGGCTGAAACAGTGGGGGGGGGGTCCAAGACTCCCCTGAGGATCCAGGCGCTGTTTTAGTCAAGAGACTTACAAATAAAAGTAATAAGTCGTCTTCATTACAGACGACCATGTTGTCCGTCCATCTGTCCGGCTATACCGCAAGATAAATCTTGCAGTAGACAAAAGTCCAGCCATTTTGGGACATGGAATATCACCTCTGGTGGGGAAAGACCCCGAGCTGGCAAGCGAGGTTGAGAGATTCCAGCTAGATATAGCTCACCTTAAATCATGGCATGGATTCTGGAACCGAGCTCGTCAAGAGGGGCTTGGACTCTATTCCACGCTGGAGTTGGTTTTGAGAGGGGACAAGCAGGTATGTGTCTACGTGCAGCCTCCTTTTCAATGAGGGAGGTGTGCTAGGATGCCAGAAAGCCCTGGCACACCCAAATGCACAATGCAGATGGGCTGGGAGGATTTTGCAAGGTAAGCTGTGGACATTCTGTCTGAATGGACCATGCTCCCTGGCTCTATGGTCCAAGACCTCTAACTCTTTGAGCCAGTGTGAGTTCTGTTAGTTTTTGACCGAAGGACAGTCAAGAACGCCAGAAACAGTAGATCAGAGATCAAGATGAACCATCAGAAAGAGGAGAACCTCATCACATCGGCTGCTAGTCGAGAGTAAAGAATTGTAGAGAAAACCTACCGTAATGGCTGCTTCACAGGTGTTTGAAGTGTTGAAGTAAAATCCCACTGTGCCTGTTTCCTCATTTGGGACACCCGTACATGAGGGGTCATTTAGGTGTAGGGCTCTGTAGTCGAAGCCTCTTTCCTCCAGGAGACAACCGAGCACAGTAATTCTGGCAGTGTTATCCTCACAGGTCACAGGGAAACAATCTACAGGACAGACAAGAACAATGAACGCCTTTAAATCTGACCAATCCCAGAGGAGCGGCTCCACAGACGCAACAAGTCAAACAATTCCGTCCTGCTCTGGAGACAGAAGCCAGAATCAACTACCAGATTTATGGTTTGGAAACATCAGACTGAAAATACTCGACGCTAAAACAGGACCTGGTTGTAGTCTAGTTTAATTCTAGTCCAGTTCCTGTTGGTTGTCGTACCTGGAAAAGTTGCATTTCTGAAATCTGCAGCGAAAATGGCGCGACAGTAGCAGCTGGTTTTATTGTCCCTTAAACCACAGTATTCGTTAGAACTGCAGTACAGGCCGTCACAGAAGGGCACAGGTTCCGCTGAGAGAAACAAAGACCTCAAGTTAGAACACAACAGAATAGTTCAAAGAAACGTCTTCACTCTTGTGTTGGATTCCAACATCACCCTGGTTAGACATTGACTATTGTTAACTGCTGTGAAAACGGAGAACTGACACTAACCAACTAACCCTGAACCACTAACACTAACCAACTAACCCTAAACCACTAACACGAACCAACAAACCCTAACCCACTAACCCTAACCCACTAACCCCTAACCCACTAACCCCTAACCCCCTAACCCACTAACCTTAAACCACTAACACTAACCCGCTAACCTTAACCCCTAACCCACTAACCCTAAACCACTAACCCTAAACCACTAACCCAGACATTGCTGTCGTTCTGATTAAATCGTAATTTAAACAGATCCATTTGCTTTAAGTGGCTTTTAGTTCTGTAGGTTGAAGTGACAGACGTCTCACCACACTCGAGCGCTGGCCTCCAGTCTGCCAGGGTGATGTTATTGTGTTGGCACAACGCATCATAGACCTCAAAGAACTGACAGTTGAAACCGTCCACCTCGGGATATTTGCACAATAAATCAATGCAGGCCGCTATGAAGGGGGCCGGGTCAACAGCACCATGACAGTCTTGGAACATTGTACTGCCCAAATCTTGACAGCTGTTCCACAGATGTAAGGAAAAAGAAACACAGATAGAAGGTTGAAGTCCAGTGTTGTGTTCTGCTCAACAAGCGATAGATGTTTCATCTGCTCACCGGGCAGTCAACTCAGGACAGTTCACGCCGGGATCACTAGGGTCAGGGAAAACTTCCTCACAGCTAGGGGGCGACAAACAACACAGCGTTAAAAGTCTTCCCTGCTCTGACTCACTCACACGAACAGAGAGACACATGAAACGCTTTGTGTCTTTACTTCAGTCCACCGGTCAGAAGGCTGAAAAGGTTGTCAGCTCCAGACCACTAGGGGGGGGCAGAGTTAGGTTGGGTTGGGTTAGGGCACCGGGTGAGAGAACGTATAGGTGCGGGTCAGTGAAGTGGACATTTGGGAAAGTGTTTTAATTATAACAGGTGTTCTGATTTTCTCGTTCTCTCTTATCTGCAGTACTATATTCGACCTGAGGGGGGCAGCGACACAAAACGACAAACATAGTTTGTTAACTTTTAGCGCGGCACGGAAATAAAACGGAACATTTCATTTGTCTTTGTTGTTCCGGAAACGTTCTGCCTCCACTGGTTTCCATAGCATCAACTACATGATATGATTGATCCAGCCCATCAATCAGCGCTGATTGGACATCATGATGTATGTTTGAGAATCAGTGACGACTTTATTACACCCGGACGTTTACGGTTCAAGATATTTATGAGGGGGTTTAAAATGATTGGTCCTGATGACCCTTTGTCCAACCTTTACAAAATCTTGTGAAACTTCTTTTTTTCTGTTTGATAATCCTACTGACATCCATCCAACCAACCGACTATTCATCCAACCAAGTGGGGACAATAAAATGTCCTTGGTGGCAGTAACGACAATCAACAGTATTGAGTTGGATGTGATTGGACTCTTACCCGGGGGTAACTTCCCTCGTTTCGTCCAAAGACTCGCCAGCACACACACCTCCCACGCCGCTTTCGGATCCTGGACAGGTTTGTGACAGAATGCGACGGGTCAGTATCAACCCTCCCACCGGATGAACAGCAGCTTAGTTCACACCCGGAATGTCCCAAATGTTCCAGATTGTATCCGGAGAGGCGGGATTCCACCATCTTTACCTGCATACGCGATCACTGCAGTGTCGCCATCAAAGGAGATCTTAATCGCACCGCTATCGACAGACCACTCAGCAGTGATCCCAGCGTTTTCCAGGTGGAACGTCGCATCACCGACAGTCGTAGATGAGGTGATGGTCTGTGGAACGCCGTCCAGCTGAGAGAGAAAACGAGTCAAACGTTAAACCACAGCCAGTTTCACGATGAGCGCTGAGAAGCACACACACACAGACAGGGCTGGGGGGGGGGCTCACCTCCACTCTCCCGTCTTGAAAGAACCGATAGGTTTGACCCATGTAGTCGATTAACAGATGGTCAACAAAGCTGACATCGCTACGAGCACGTTCCCGGAAACCTGCCGTCACCACAAAGCCATCGACGTCCAGCAGTGTGTAGGTACAGCGGTCCGTCACTTTATCCAGCGTGCTGTCAAATCTGATGAGGGTGGGTCCGGTCACGACGCATTTTAGTTCCAAAATACTGTCCGAAACACACCTGATGGGGGAGGCCAGAAACAGGCAACATGGTCACGATCTGCCACCAGGGGGCCCTCTAGCAAACACCGGGGAGGACTTCCTTCTTCCTTTAGTTTAGCGCATTTATGTATTCAGTTATTTCCAACAGTCATATTTACTGGAATGTGTTTACACTGGCAGGATGTAAACATCCAGCATCATTTCCTGCTGCTTCTTCACAATAAAAGCTTTCTAACGGCCACTGAGAGTCGCTGTCAGTGAAATCTCCCTGACTGAATAGCGCTTTCAGGTGAAGACCCCGAGTCACCTCGCCTGTTCTACACACTTACAGGCCGTTTCCTCCGCAAACCTGGCCGTCTGGGCAGCCGGTAACCTCCACCACTGAAAGGCCATTACACACTTCCCTCTGGCAGATGGTTGCATCGATAATGTTTACGACTGTACCAAGTGCAACGAAGCCTGCGACATAAAGAAATGTTGGCATCAGGTTAAAATATCACATTTCAATTTTATTTGCAAACAACAAAATTAACATTTTTAGGAATGCACGGTGGCGTAGCGGGTAGCGCTGCCGCCTCACAGCAAGAAGGCACCGGGCTCGATCTGTGGAGTCAGTAGATTCACCAACCTCCGTTAAATGCACATCTATTAAGGTCCAAACAAATATCCATTTGACTATTTGGGTTATTCGGGAGAATAGATTCTTCATCAATTGTCGCACCACCAACAAAAGACTCCAAAATCTGGACAAGGACAGATAAACAGACGTTAGTAGCATCGACACAGGAAACAGTCATTCACCAGAACTTAAGACACCGTCTACTAAATGTGTGTACAAGGTATGCTTTACTCACGACTGGGGTATTTCCTACTGTAAATACTTCCAATATTGTCACTGGACCGAAGTTGCCAAAGTTAACTGTAATCTAGAGAAATAGAACAGCATTAGAGTTTGTGACGTCATGAATGTCGGCTGTTGACGTCCAAACGACACTGAACACTCACGTCTGCTGATTCCACAGACACGACACACGTCAAGTCGTTCTGAGTGAGAGTCTGGTTCAGAATGCACGGTCCTCTCAAGGTAGAATTATCGGCCACATTGGAGACGGTGGGCGTTCCAGGGAACGGAAAGATCTCAACACAATCCGTTTCGGTGCCGGTGAAAGGACCATCGAAACAGATGTACAGCCGGTTTGAATTTGTGACGGTGTACTGTTAAATCAAAGAGACACAACAAATAAACAACATTAATGTTTATTCAAGGGGTTCTGGACATCTTCATAATAATAATAATAATAATAGGTATCAGTCAGAGTCCCCAGCAGCTTGTCCTCCAGACAGCCCACATGACTGGTTACCACAACGTGGATCAGATCCAAATCCCCCTCTGGTCCCAGACCAGACCTGGACCAGGTCTCTGGTCCTAACCCCGATCCTCAGTCTACAGACGTCGTCTCCATCACAGGTTGGACAATAACCAAAGACATTCTAAAGCGTCCTACTTACATACAGAGTCGTGCGAGCCGTTCCATAATAGTTTATGGGACAGCCTGTCAAGTCTATCATCTGACCACCTGAGGAAGACGGGGACACATGACAGGTCACAACCAGAACGCTTTAACGGGACATAAAACAGGAAGTGCTGCACATTCCAGCTGGGTGCACTTTCAAGCGTACTTACGTGCCGCCAGCACCAGCGCCGACAGGAAGATCAGGAGGCGGATCATGTTGGAAGAGGCCAATCAGATGAAGCGAGCTGGAAGACAGAGATGGACATGTTTGATTGGACAGAACCTTCTTCCTGTCAGGCAGACGGTGACATCTGAGGGACGTCTCTCGTTCTCCAAACGGACAAAGGAACGTCCAGAGAATTCTTTGAAAGAAGAGACTTTAATCTTTCCTTTGGTACGTTCCGTGTTTGCATAGTGAGTGTTTGAACACCTGAACATCAGGTGAGGTGTGCAGCGAAAAGAGACAGGTGAGAAGCGAGTCGGCGTCTTACCTTCTGGATGTCTGACGATGAGGAAGATGAAGGTCGCTGAGAATTCTCCAGGTGGTTGACGGATGCCTCTCTGGAGGATGATGCTCTCTCCGTCTCACTCCCTCGCTTCTTATGCTGTCGTTTTCACGCAGGAATTCAGGGGGCGGAGTCAACATGTTGTGGAGCCGCCTCATGTTCTTTTCTGTCGTCACAAAGGCCGGCAGGAATCTAGTAAAGAGGAAAGACGTCAAGACGCTAAATTAAGTAAGTCACAATAGGATGCTTGAGCGGCCGCCTCGATGGCGTCACCGGCTGCACGACTTGAGCGTCGCTGTAAGAATGATCAAAGGTTCGATACCTTCGGATTAGAGATTACAGATTAAAAATACTTACTAGGGCAGCACGGTGGCGCAGTGGTCGCCGCTGTTGCCTCACAGCAAGAAGGTCACAGGTTCGTCTCCGACATGCGTCCTTTCTGTGAACGGTTTGCATGTTCTCCCCGCGTCTGCGTGGGTTCTCTCCGGGTTCTCCCCGGGTTCTCCGGCTTCCTCCCACCACCAAAAACATGCAAGTTAGGCAAATTGGTTTCAGCAATTTGCGTGATTGTCTGTCTGTGGGGGCCTGCGATGTCCTGGCGGCTCTTCCAGGGTGTGCCCGTTGACTGCGACCCGGTAACGGACAAAGCGGTCTGGTTTCCTTCTTGAGGGTCTCCAATGGCATCAGAGAAGTCCGGATGGAGGTTTAATCAGCCAATCAGCATCAGCCTTGTGTAACTGTAGCCGACTCATTAAGCCGACAGAGAGAACGTCCCTAAAGCAGCACCAGAACCAGACAGGAGGATCCAGAACTTATAGGTGGTTCTGTTAAAGTGAACACACCGTCAGAATCCGAAGAAGCTGCTGAACATAGAGATCTAGAATCTGATTGGATAAAGGTCAACCAGAGCCAGAACTGCAACTCTTCCATCAGCTCCGAGTTAAAATGGGAGCTGATGAGGCCGTGCACGTCTGTTAGCTTCTAGATTAGCATCGTTAGCACCAGCGAAGATATGTTTTCAAATGACCCGAAACCTCCACTGGGATTTCATGACGACCGGTCCACGTATCAAACTGTCCATTGTCCCGGAAAGTCCCGGGTCATTGGAGTATTTTTGTCTTTAACGAGCCGGTGACGACAACTGAAGACTGGATCTGCCTGTTCTTTACAAAATGTAGCTCATAAACATTGTTCAAAATGCTCTTTAAGGGTGTGGAGCTGTATTGTACCCTATTAATGCTAATAAAATGACTGACGCAGGGTGTATAGATCCACCTGGAGGAATGGTGCGTATAAAATGCCACACCCAGTCAGATGATGGCGAGAACTAGGAGAGGCACGAAGAACGAGAATGACAGGAATGATGAAAGCCTCATTTCCTTCATGCTTTGACCTTGACCTGCTTTGGTGACCTGTCAGTAACTGTAGCCTCGATCGGCTGTTTCTTCTGGACGTCCTCTAAGCAGACTTAAAGGTCTCTTACTTTTCTTGCAGCGGTTCCGACGTGGGGAACGATCCGGAGATGGATCCGCCTGATTCCGTTCAACAAGCATTACAAACTCTCTTTTGAAGGTCGAGCGAGCCCTGCTGCCTCTTCTCATTATTATTCGTGGTAATTGCTGCAGTTTGTCTATCTTTAAATTCACACTTTTACTGATATTGTAACGTAACATATTTGTGTCCGAGTCACTTCTGATAAACATTTCTGCTCAGAACCGGAACACAAAACAATCGTGTTTAATGCCGAAGTTTGAACACAAATATTCACTGAAGTCCGTGAAAGTGACGTAAATAAAAACAAAAACACCTAAAAACAACAAGTAACTATCACATGATTGGTGGAGAGGGAGAAAAGATAACGAATAGATGGCTGGTCAATGTGGCTGAATCAACGGGTCTGATGATCAGTTAATCTACCTGTTGATTGACGGGTTATTGCGTAAATCAATAATAACTACTATTTCAGTAACGTCCAGTAAGTTTTACATATCTCTATTGATACGAACGAATATCTGATCACGACAGAATCTAATGAAAATGTCTTGTAACGCACGCTTTTAAAAGCATCTCTATTTACATGTCTCTGCCCTCTAATCTTTTCTCTATTTGACAATATTTGATCCATTTCTTCATTCTGTCTTGTAAATTCGATCAGATCTGTCACTAGTTGATACAAAACTAACAACTAATCAATAACTAGCTGGTAACAGCAGAAGCAACAGGCTTTAATAGAACAAGAATACTTAAGGGACACCTGAGAAAACCTGGATTCTGATCCGATTCCCAGCAGGAAAGGAATCTGCTGCCAAACACTGACTAACCCGAACCCGAACCCCAACATGAACACTAACCCTAAAACTAACCCGAAGCCCAACATGAACACTAACCCTAAAACTAACCCGAAGCCCAACATGAACACTAACCCTAAAACTAACCCGAACCCCAACACGAACACTAACCCGAACCCCAACATGAACACTAACCCTAAAACTAACCCGAACCCCAACACGAACACTAACCCGAACCCCAACATGAACACTAACCCTAAAACTAACCCGAACCCGAACCCCAACATGAACACTAACCCTAAAACTAACCCGAACCCCAACACGAACACTAACCTGAACCCCAACATGAGCACTAACCCTAAAACTAACCTGAACAACAACATGAACACGAACCCTAAAACCAACCCCAACCCCAACATGAACACTAACCTGAACCCCAACATGAACACTAACCCTAAAACTAACCTGAACCCCAACATGAACACAAACCCTGAAACTAACCCGAACCCCAACACGAACACGAACACTAACCTGAACCCCAACATGAGCACTAACCCTAAAACTAACCTGAACCCCAACATGAGCACTAACCCTAAAACTAACCCGAACCCCAACACGAACACTAACCCTAAAACTAACCCGAACCCCAACATGAGCACTATACTAGCCTGAATCGTTGTTGCTCTTTGTTGCCTATAATGAACTGTTGATTTGTCTGGATGCACCCAGACTCCCTTCCAAGGTCAGCGAGGAGATGCTCCTGTGCCACCAAGACACAAAGGATAAGTTGCTACAGATAGACTCATTTTAGCGTGACAAACACACTGAAGGACGTCTTCTAGCTATCCGTCACCCCACACCCCACCGAAAACTGTCCAGAACATGACAATCCACTCAAGGGACACACATCGGCCTGAAGATGGCAACAGTCGCCAGACAAAAGCGCACTGGTAGCAGCTAACTGGCTAGCTGCTAGGGTGTCAGGGTAATGCTAGCCTTAGAGTTACGTTACTCTGTGACATGGTCTTACATCATACGCTAGCTAGCTCAAGTTGCGTGCGTCTCACAAACAAGTAAACGAAACACGCCTATCTGTCTGAGAAAAACAACTTTGGGGTTAATATCTGCCACACAGGCAAGACAATGATGCATTCAGGTGCGTTTTCCAGGGTCTGTATTTAGCATTTATTGTCAATCTATACACGCAGTTGATCATAGTATTAAAGAACAGACATCATTTACAGCCTGTAAACATATCACATATGTCTTGGTCAGCTAGCGTGAGTTTATTGGTTTATCGTGTACGACTATCCGACGTCGTTCTATTAACCTTTGGACATAAAGGCAGCGTTGGAGAGGAGAATGTAGGCGGAAAGGCCAGCTCCATGAATCAGCACTTTTATAACCACTAAATTATATATTATATGAATGGCAGGAACAGTAAAATGAAGCATGGCGGTTACACAGTATATTTGTTTTCCTGTTGATCAGAGTCCTATTACTAAGGTAACATGTTATTAGCATTATACAAAGGTAGCTAGATTCCACATTAGCTACACAAGTTGCGCCCCCGCTACCCCTGGATGTGGTTTCAGCATAAAATCACTTATTTTATTGTAAATATAACTAATAATAATAATATTTAATATTTATGGCCACATAAACTAATTCACAGCTGTGATGTCATGATGAGCATCGACCACGGAACTATTAGACAGGAATCTACTATTTTGGTAGAGTGGGTCGTCCATATAAAGCCTAGAAACATGCAGCTCTTGGTCATAGTTCATGAATTTAAAACTAAAAAAGACAGATTCTCTCTACTGAACGAAGCCGCGATGAATAGACTTGAAGATATTTTTATATTTAGATGGAACCAAAGCGAAGGAGATACTTACTCACTCCCTCATAAAACTGATTCGCCCCACCTGAATGAAACCCCGTAAAATGAAGTTAATAAACTATTAATAAACTGTTAATAAACAAGGGCAGGTGCACACAACTCGCCCAGCGCCATGCCGAACAATGAATCACTCGGTATGCACACTCCTGCAACTCTCTACTTCCTGCTTCCGTCAGATTCATAACCAGAATTAAACAAATCTTCAAACTCCACACAGACATAAACACTAAACCCGTAAAAGACTTAATCTCCTCATCAAGCCACCTCCCTCCACCTCCCCAGTGTGGACGATAGTCCTCGTAGCCCACTTCCCCTCTCCTGCCCCTGAACTTCAACCCTCTGCCCTCTTCACATCACCGTCTCTTGTTTTAATAAAGGTATCTTTAGCCCATGTTTTGCTAACTCTAAATTCCCGACAACAAAGGACTTAAACCGGAGTTAGCTATCTTGTTTGTGTGCACAGCCTTAGTTAATAAAGCTGGTTCTGATTCTGGTATCGGTATCCAGAACAAACGGGCCAGACTTTAGGTGTGTGAGTAGAAGCCGTTACCCACAAAGGGGTCGTTTCTCCCACTCAAGAATGAGTTGGCCCCGCCTCCAAACAAAGCCGCTAACGCCGCAGGAAATGATTGTTTATCAGCCACTTGCGCCAATCCTTATTCAGTCATTTGATTTATGGCTGCAGCGATGCATGAAGGACCTTGATCATGGAACAATCCGCTAAAACACGGAACAATCCGCTAAGACATGGAACACTCCGCTAAAACACGGAACAATCCGCTAAGACATGGAACACTCCGCTAAAACATGGAACAATCCGCTAAATCATGGAACAATCTGCTAAAACACGGAACAATCAGCTAAATCATGGAACAATCCGCTAAAACATGGAACAATCAGCTAAATCATGGAACAAGCCGCTAAAACACGGAACACTCCGCTAAGACACGGAACACTCCGCTAAAACATGGAACAATCCGCTAAAACATGGAACAATCCGCTAAATCATGGAACAATCCGCTAAAACATGGAACAATCAGCTAAATCATGGAACAAGCCGCTAAAACATGGAACAATCAGCTAAATCATGGAACAAGCCGCTAAAACGCGGAACACTCCGCTAAGACACGGAACACTCCGCTAAAACATGGAACAATCCGCTAAAACATGGAACAATCAGCTAAAACATGGAACAATCAGCTAAATCATGGAACAATCCGCTAAAACATGGACAATCCGCTAAATCATGGAACAATCTGCTAAATCATGGAACAATCCGCTAAAACATGGGACAATCCGCTAAATCATGGAACAATCCGCTGAAACATGGGACAATCCGCTAAATCATGGAACAATCCGCTAAAACATGGAACAATCCGCTAAAACATGGACAATCCGCGAAATCATGGAACAATCCGCGAAAACATGGGACAATCCGCTAAAACATGGACAATCCGCGAAATCATGGAACAATCCGCGAAAACATGGGACAATCCGCGAAAACATGGACAATCCGCTAAATCATGGAACAATCCGCTAAAACATGGACAATCCGCTAAATCATGGAACAATCTGCTAAATCATGGAACAATCCGCTAAAACATGGGACAATCCGCTAAATCATGGAACAATCCGCTAAAACATGGGACAATCCGCTAAATCATGGAACAATCCGCTAAATCATGGACAATCCGCTAAAATATGGACGATCTGTTCTCAGGTCAGTTTGCATCCCGGGTCGGTGGACGGTTCGACGTGAAGCTGGAACGTAAGAGCTGAGATGAGGGGTTGTAGTCCAGCTGTTAGAGGACAGCGCCCTCTGGTGGCGTTGTGGCTGCAGTACAACAGCTGCTCTTTATGTCGCTACCGTCAAACGTTCAAACTGAAAACACGGATCGGATCTTAAACTGGTGTGGATTCACACGTGTTCCGAGAGACAACAGGTTCCATCCCGGAACACTTTGACCTTCACAGACGGGCCATGGGGTCGCGTCTCCGAGGACACCTTTGTGATCATTGTACATCACAGTTTGTAGTTTTACGTCTTACTCAGAGTTTAATCAAGGATCCACGTCGTTCTTGGGTTTTAACAGCCATTTATTTGGACAACAGGTCTTGAGCTTGTCCCAATAGTGTCAAATGATGTCCAAACAAGAACTAAAACAAGATAAAATATAAAGACTTAAATTAACTTACGGATTAGAACTGACATAAAAGCACATTAAACAAATGAGCACAAATATAAAATCACAGGCTTAATTGATCATCTAACGCAGAGTCACTGATTCGCAGCTGCGGTGACTTTGGCGAGTTTCCAATCATTTCCGGGTGCTGTGTCGTCTTTTATGACTTTTGCATTTCTCCTCGTCTTCCGCTACTTTTGTCTCTGCACATTCTCCTCATTGAATATGCACCCACGAAGGAGAACAAAAGAACCAGAAGAGGGCTTAGAAAACCCTAACAGTGATCAATCAGTAATCAGTCATGAGAGTCTTCCGCTTTCCTTTCATTAAAATCAGACTCAAACACTTAAATCACTTCTGATGGAGTGACTCCTTTAACTTGCGTGCGACAGATGTAATGCACTTCCTTTGACAACTGATCAAAGGGTGGGCTCGGTGTCACTTACTTCTCCATAGTCGACACAAGGATCAACACCTCCAACTATTGACCATCCAAGATCTGTTCATTGGGCAAAGGGCTCATTGTCTTTTCCTGCCACAACTTCTCTGGGTACCAGTGCTTGTGGACAGTTGTAACCGATGAGCAGACCAACATCACACTCAATCAAGGGAGCGATCTCTTCTGCAAGGTGCTCCAAGTGAGGCCATGCTCTTGCTTTCTTGGGTGTGGGAATATGACTTACATTGGCAGGGATGAACTCTCTTGTATATGTTTTGGGTAGGATTCTTTTTGATGAATTGAAGCCTCTGACTTGTAACCCTGAAAGCTTTTGACTTGGGATGACTGTATCTTTGAATGACGATGTGGAGAGCTTCAACTGCACAACTGTCTTCTCTGTGTCCAAAACATCTGCATTTTCTTGCAGAACAAATGTTGTGTCACTTTATTTCCTGCTCTGGGTTGCTTGTTGTGGATAACCAAACTGGAACGATTGTGGACGTGAGGTCACCGTTATCACTTTGGATCGCACAGTTTGGTGTCTCTTTACTTGTAGTTTGTTTGGTTTCCTTTGACTCTTTCATCCATTTCCTTTCCTTTTGTTCTCTATCAGTGTCCTTGTTCTTTCTGGACTCTCTGTCTTGTTCTTCATGTAAACACGTTGGATGTCCTCCTTTGCACGTATTACAGATACTTCTTTCATATTTCTTGGAGTAGTGTCCAAAGCTGAGACATCCAAAACATAGTCTTTTTGATTGAACAAACTTCACTCTTTCACTTATGGTCTTTTCCATGAACTTTCAACATGTCTGAATGTTGTGGTTTGATCTCTCACAGAACACACATTTCTTCATGTCTATCTTCTCTTCTGTGCTGCTTTGCAGACATCAACGGTTGTGCGCCTTGTGTTGCTCATGGAGTGCGCCAATAATCTTATCCTGTGGGGGTACACGAACATGCGGAACTTAAATTTTGGTCCCCTCCCCTTACTTCTATGTTTATAATCAAATTAATTACATGTATATTCGAGATACCTTGGACGGCAACTATAGAGATGTTTTGTGGCTGTTTTTCTTTCTCTGTGGTTGTCAACACAACAACAACAGTAACAACAACAACAACACTGGATGAGTTCCCGTCAGGTAAACAGGATATTCAGATCACAGCAGCAAAGGCCGACGGAGGGAGAGGCTGTGATGTTAGTGACGCCATCTCAGATCAATCAGGATCAATCCTCATTAATCAGGATCAAACGCAGCAGTGAAACAACAGAAACGATTGTTGCGATGATGCGTTTGCAGGACAGACGGACATTTTTTACTTACATGTTTTGTACCTTACTTTAATTGCCGGTACTACTCTACAGTAATCTCAAGCAAAGAAGAGATTACCTATTTGGGCTGTGTTCTTGACAAATACCTGTCTGGTCTGGTGACAGTATGGCAACTAAGGTGATCAAAAAAGTCAATCAAAGAACAAGACTTTTGGGCAGAATGTCTACTTTTGTCAACACAAGTGCTCTCTAGATTTGTTCAGCCCCTTTTTGACTATGCTAGCACCTCCTGGTATTCCAACATCAAAGTGTCCCAGGCTCCAAACTTCCCAAAACAAACTCATTGGGCTACTCCTCAATCTGGGGCCCATGACCCCCCTTCTTCCTGGACATTTTGCTAGCCTAAAATGGCTCAGGGTAGAAGACAGGGTTAAACAACTCAAAATGGGATTGGCATTTAAAATAGTCAATGCAGCTCTGCCCTCAGTCCCCTCAATCCCTGCATACCTGACGGAACACCTCCACAGATTTAGTGACACCCACAGCCACACCACTAGAGGGAGCTCAAACAACAACCTGATTACCCCCTCCTATAGGACTAACATGGGTAAATCATCTTTTTATAATAATGCCCCCCAAGGGTGGAACTGTTTGGCTCCTGCCCTCAAAACATGCACCTCTTTGGCCTCCTTCAAAACAGCCCTAAAAATACACCTTTCAGGGGGCAGAAACGGAGATAGTCATCACGACTCTCTCCGGATCAACCCCCCCGCCCCCTTTTTTTTGTCCACCTACGTTGTACATATTATGTGTCTTTTTAATTTATTGTTATTTTGCATCTGTGGAGTAATTTATTTTTATTTTATTGGTATTGTTAAATGTCGATGATTTATGTACGAAGGACTTTCAACGGAAACAAGACCTCAAGGGCTTTTTTGAAATGCTCCTCTTAGACAGGACGTTTGACTTTATTTGTACTGCAATACATGTGACAATCTACAATTTCATAAATGATTTTCCATGAATGATTGGAAAAGTAATAAAAGTATTAAAATTAAATGCCACCCTTCTTTTGCTTTGCAATATCATTTTTAATGAATATTCAGAAAAAAGATGACAGTTACAGGAAGTTAATAATTCATTGGTAATCATTGGTAATCATTAGTAATCATTGGTAATCATTGGTAATCATTGGTAATCATTAGTAATCATTGGTAATCAGTGGTAATCATTAGTAATCATTGGTAATCAGTGGTAATCATCGGTAATCATCGGTAATCATTGGTAATCATTAGTAATCATTAGTAATCATTGTTAATCATTGGTAATCATTGGTAATCATTAGTAATCATTGGTAATCATTAGTAATCATTGGTAATCATTGGAAATCATTGGTAATCATTAGTAATCATTGTTAATCATTATTAATCATTGTTAATCATTGGTAATCATTAGTAATCATTAGTAATCATTGATAATCATTAGTAATCATTGGTAATCATTGGTAATCATTGGTAATCATTAGTAATCATTGATAATCATTAGTAATCATTGGTAATCATTAGTAATCATTGTTAATCATAGGTAATCATTGGTAATCATTGGTAATCATTGGTAATCATTAGTAATCGTTGTTAAGATCTGACTAGTATCAGTAAACAGAGAGAGGTTAGATACGTTCCCTTCACCAGAGTCGTGTTGATTGGATCATCAGAACTTTTTCTGGTTGCAACAATCTTCTGAACGAATCCTTTCCGGAGACGTCGTTGGATTGGAGCAGCCAGGCTCCGGATCACGACCAAGCAACAGGCGGTAATCGTAGTCGAGGGGGACGTTGGTCCGTCGGTCCGAGTCAGCGTGTCCACAACCTGAGGAGACAACCAGACTGTCCTCTGACAGCACGGGACAACAACCGTGATCAGTGCTGGGTTTTGGTGTAGATTCCTTCACCTGCCTCAGGGAGCAGCAGAGGGACGCCTCACCTATTGGCCCCAGGCCATCGAGACTCTGGCTGGCTTTAAATCCAGGTGGTCCACGTTCATCGATCTGCGTCTCCGACGACGCATGGAACAATCCTGGAAGTTAAAGTAGACACGAAGTCTCATCAGGGTTGATCTAACAAGGTGATCAGAGGAGATCTTTTTGGTATAGTATTATGGTATGGTTTTTAACCAGCAGGCCAGAAGATGTCCTGTTCTAACTGGTTCCACCAGTGCGTGTGTGTGTGTGTGTGTGCGTGTGTGTGTGTGTGTGTGTGTGTGAAAGGCGTACCGGGAGACAGTCTGACTCGTTGGGACACACCATGACTTCACACTCCAGGGTAACATCGCCAGGGATTCCAATGAACTGGAATACGCTGAAGCTGAAGGAGTTGCTCGTTCCGATTCCGTTTCCATTCATCGTCACAGTCGGTTCATCAGAACAGCTGCTCAAGCAGGAAGACAGGTCAGAACATGCTTTTTAATGGATTCAAAGTGTTTATTAACCAATCCTTAGCCCCACCCATCTGAGATCAGGACATATGACGACGGCCCATTGGCTGAATCCTGACTGGTCGCCCAGCAGTTGTAGGTCACCACCCCGACTGCAGCGTCATCCAGTCCTTCAGTGGACAGCAGCACCCAGACCGTTTGGCCCAGCGAGACTGGAGTGGATGAATCCACAGGTTGTGTTAAGCCAGCGTTGAGGAAGATCTCCAGGGTCGCATTGTATTCCCATTCCTCGCCGTCAATGACCTTTATTACAGAGCTACAGAAAACACATCCCGTCACCTGTCTCATAGTAAATTTGTTAGCATCATTTATATATTTCCATTTGCTCCTAAACTGTTATTGGAAAAGAACAGCCCCAGCTGGTGGGTAGCGATGTTGTTGTGCACTCTGAAGGTATTATGATGTCACTAGGGTCAATGGGTGGAGCCATGACCTTTGTCAATAAAGAGTGCCCCGGAGCAACAGCGTCCTAACACAACGTATTAAAACACGTCACCACTCACCTGCCCTCTGCGACGTTAAGGCCTCCGAACACGGCCTCTGTCTTCTCAAAGACACAGGAGAATGTGACGGAGAACAAGTCGACTCGAGTGATGAGTCCAGTGGGATTCTCTGAGGACAGGATTCTGTTTGTGTAGATCACGCTATCACCATCGATCTGCAGTAGGGATCAGATGTTAGCGCACTATCCTCAACTTACATAACTCATTCTTCCGGTCTTTGACGAGAGCAGACGTTTTTTCCTCTCTCTGCTCCTTTCGTCCCTGCTTGCATTCTTTGTCTCATCTCGTCTGTCTGCTTTCCAGGACCCGCTGCGTGCTGAGCTATGGTTTACTAAATCATGGAATTGATTAACTGGTCTCTTCGTGCGATTGATCACATTTTTTCACCCAAGCATGGGACTCCGGGGGGGGGCCCACCTGTCCAGACGGGACCCACGCAGCAGGCTACGCCATGGATCCCTGGGAGAAATGGAGAGTGGTCTGTCTCACGGTCCTATCTGGATCTGGATGTGGAAGATATTTGGCTGTTTGGAACTCAGAGATCGATCCAGGGAGGACCGGAAACTGGATACCATCTTGCGCCAGCAGGTAGAACTGTATCGGCAGATCTCCGGACTGAGTACTGGCTTGGAGGGACTGAAGTCTCGCCTTGGCACACGAATCGAGGAATAACTGAGGACCAGTTGTATGTTTGGATTAAGATAAATTTTCATTTTGGCTGAATCTTGGATATATTATGTCTCCGGTCCCGAGACCTCTAACTCTTTGAGCCAGTGTGAGTTCTGTTAGTTTTTGACCGAAGGACAGTCAAGAACGCCAGAAACAGTAGATCAGAGATCAAGATGAACCATCAGAAAGAGGAGAACCTCATCACATCGGCTGCTAGTCGAGAGTAAAGAATTGTAGAGAAAACCTACCGAAATGTCTGCATCACAGTTGTCCGAAGTGTTGAAGTAAAATCCCACTGTGCCTGTTTCCTCATTTGGGACACCCGTACATGAGGGGTCATTTAGGTGTAGGGCTCTGTAGTCGAAGCCTCTTTCCTCCAGGAGACAACCGAGCACAGTAATTCTGGCAGTGTTATCCTCACAGGTCACAGGGAAACAATCTACAGGACAGACAAGAACAATGAACGCCTTTAAATCTGACCAATCCCAGAGGAGCGGCTCCACAGACGCAACAAGTCAAACAATTCCGTCCTGCTCTGGAGACAGAAGCCAGAATCAACTACCAGATTTATGGTTTGGAAACATCAGACTGAAAATACTCGACGCTAAAACAGGACCTGGTTGTAGTCTAGTTTAATTCTAGTCCAGTTCCTGTTGGTTGTCGTACCTGGAAAAGTTGCATTTCTGAAATCTGCAGCGAAAATGGCGCGACAGTAGCAGCTGGTTTTATTGTCCCTTAAACCACAGTATTCGTTAGAACTGCAGTACAGGCCGTCACAGAAGGGCACAGGTTCCGCTGAGAGAAACAAAGACCTCAAGTTAGAACACAACAGAATAGTTCAAAGAAACGTCTTCACTCTGGTGTTGGATTCCAACATCACCCTGGTTAGACATTGACTATTGTTAACTGCTGTGAAAACGGAGAACTGACACTAACCAACTAACCCTAAACCACTAACCCTAACCAACAAACCCTAACCCAGTAACCCAGTAACCCTAAACCCCTAACCCACTAACCCTAAACCACTAACCCTAACCCACTAACACTAACCCACTAACCTTAAACCACTAACCCACTAACCCTAAACCATTAACCCTAACCCACTGACCCCTAACCCCCAGACATTGCTGTCGTTCTGATTAAATCGTAATTTAAACAGATCTATTTGCTTTAAGTGGCTTTTAGTTCTGTAGGTTGAAGTGACAGACGTCTCACCACACTCGAGCGCTGGCCTCCAGTCTGCCAGGGTGATGTTATTGTGTTGGCACAACGCATCATAGACCTCAAAGAACTGACAGTTGAAACCGTCCACCTCGGGATATTTGCACAATAAATCAATGCAGGCCGCTATGAAGGGGGCCGGGTCAACAGCACCATGACAGTCTTGGAACATTGTACCGCCCAAATCTTGACAGCTGTTCCACAGATGTAAGGAGAAAGAAACACAGATAGAAGGTTGAAGTCCAGTGTTGTGTTCTGCTCAACAAGCGATAGATGTTTCATCTGCTCACCGGGCAGTCAACTCAGGACAGTTCACGCCGGGATCACTAGGGTCAGGGAAAACTTCCTCACAGCTAGGGGGCGACAAACAACACAGCGTTAAAAGTCTTCCCTGCTCTGACTTACTCACACGAACAGAGAGACACATGAAACGCTTTGTGTCTTTACTTCAGTCCACCGGTCAGAAGGCTGAAAAGGTTGTCAGCTCCAGACCACTAGGGGGGGGCAGAGTTAGGTTGGGTTGGGTTAGGGCACCGGGTGAGAGAACGTATAGGTGCGGGTCAGCGAAGTGGACATTTGGGAGAGTGTTTTAATTATAACAGGTATTCTGATTTTCTCGTTCTCTCTTATTTGCAGTACTATATTCGACCTGAGGGGGGCAGCGACACAAAACGACAAACATAGTTTGTTAACTCTTTGTTGTTCCGGAAACGTTCTGCCTCCACTGGTTTCCATAGCATCAACTACATGATATGATCGATCCAGCCCATCAATCAGCGCTGATTGGACATCATAACGTATGTTTGAGAATCAGTGATGACTTTATTACACCCGGACGTTTACGTTTCAAGATATTTATGAGGGGGTTTAAAATGATTGGTCCTGATGACCCTTTGTCCAACCTTTACAAAATCTTGTGAAACTTCTTTTTTTCTGTTTGATAATCCTACTGACATCCATCCAACCAACCGACCATTCATCCAACCAAGTGGGGACAATAAAATATCCTTGGTGGCGGTAACGACAATCAACAGTTTTGAGTTGGATGTGATTGATTTCTTACTTGGTGGTAACTTCCCTCGTTTCGTCCAAAGACTCGCCAGCACACACACCTCCCACGGCGCTTTCGGATCCTGGACAGGTTTGTGACAGAATGCGACGGGTCAGTATCAACCCTCCCACCGGATGAACAGCAGCTTAGTTCACACCCGGAATGTCCCAAATGTTCCTGATTGTATCCGGAGAGGCGGGATTCCACCATCTTTACCTGCATACGCGATCACTGCAGTGTCGCCATCAAAGGAGATCTTAATCGCACCGCTATCGACAGACCACTCAGCAGTGATCCCAGCGTTTTCCAGGTGGAACGTCGCATCACCGACAGTCGTAGATGAGGTGATGGTCTGTGGAACGCCGTCCAGCTGAGAGAGAAAACGAGTCAAACGTTAAACCACAGCCAGTTTCACGATGAGCGCTGAGAAGCACACACACACACACAGACAGGGCTGGGGGGGGGGGCTCACCTCCACTCTCCCGTCTTGAAAGAACCGATAGGTTTGACCCATGTAGTCGATTAACAGATGGTCAACAAAGCTGACATCGCTACGAGCACGTTCCCGGAAACCTGCCGTCACCACAAAGCCATCGACGTCCAGCAGTGTGTAGGTACAGCGGTCGGTCACTTTATCCAGCGTGCTGTCAAATCTGATGAGGGTGGGTCCGGTCACGATGCATTTTAGTTCCAAAATACTGTCCGGAACACACCTGATGGGGGAGGCCAGAAACAGGCAACATGGTCACGATCTGCCACCAGGGGGCCCTCTAGCAAACACCAGGGAGGACTTCCTTCTTCCTTTATGTAACCCGCATGAAAAATATGGTTGCTAAAACCATCTACATCATTTAGACGTGTAGTTGCACATCCTTGCCAGAAGGAGGCGCACGCGTCCTTCCGTGTTGCACTCAAAAAGTGCCGTTGCAAGCTCGCGCTCGCTCATTCTGATCGAAGACAGCTTAAGAGAACGTCGGGAGAAATTTGAAGAGAACTTTGGTAGGAAGCAAGATTTATAAATTAGTAATTAATCCTCATCGCTTTTATTAATAAGTGCTTGCTTGTTCGGACCGAATGCAGTATTGAACTGAACGGAGGAGCCGCTATCATCCGGCGGGCCCTCTCAACTTGAGCTCCGGTAAGGAAGCTACGGAGGCTAAAATGCTAGCGCTAGTTGCTAACAAGGCCATGAACCGTTATAAGTTGTTTCTGGGCAAATAACACCTAGTTCTGATAATTATCTTTCTAAAATAAACCAATCTGAGGTATGATACCATATATTTAGCAGTAAAGTGGTACGTTATATCATCTAAATTGTAAATAATGATTGGGAAAAAAAGGCGCTAATAGCGCTAGCGCGAAGCTAACAGCCAAGTTCAGTACCAAATTCAATACGAATGCTAACGGCAGCTATCGACCGTTAAGCTAGCTATCATCTAGCTACTGGAAAATATATTTTACAATCACTATAAGAATAAAAATTGCATAGAACTCTAGCAGTGACTGACGTTATGTACGTCACTGTGGAGCACGAATGCAGACAAGGTAAAAAAAAAAAAAAAAAAGGAAAATATATTTTCATGTATTGAAGTAATTTGAGATCACAAGATAAGAGGAAAAAAGGTAGTAATATACATTCTGCACTATGTGTGTAGATTGTTTTTTTCTTTTACTGGATTAAGACTGAACCCTGGAGGGTTCAGTGGCGAGCCAGTTTCAAAAAGACTGACTGTGGACGGACCAGACACGGCGTGGCCAGCCGTGGGTTCTATCCTCAGAGACCGTCAGACCACCGATTCGCCTGAATCACACGGATTCAGATAAGACACACAAATTACATGGAACTCACTCTCCTTTCCTCAAAGGAGGAACTGAAGAACTGAACTCTCGCTCTTTCATTCAAAGAACACTGGATTGTACTTTTATTAATTTTATTTCATTATAAAGGGGAATTATTTTTGTACCTTTTCTATTATTTTGTATATTGTAAATATGTTGCCAGTTATTGTTATGAGGCAATAAATCTGTCACCGTTCAACATATAAACGTCTTCTCTCTTTTAAGTGGGTCAAACACAAAAAATTAAGAGATATCCAAATTTCTGAACCTAACGTGAATGTTGGGTCATTAGCATAAATATCATTCTTGAGTGAGTAAGGGCGCTACATTAGCGCATTTATGTATTCAGTTATTTCCAACAGTCATATTTACTGGAATGTGTTTACACTGGCAGGATGTAAACATCCAGCATCATTTCCTGCTGCTTCTTCACAATAAAAGCTTTCTAACGGCCACTGAGAGTCGCTGTCAGTGAAATCTCCCTGACTGAATAGCGCTTTCAGGTGAAGACCCCGAGTCACCTCGCCTGTTCTACACACTTACGTGCCGTTTCCTCCGCAAACCTGGCCGTCTGGGCAGCCGGTAACCTCCACCACTGAAAGGCCATTACACACTTCCCTCTGGCAGATGGTTGCATCGATAATGTTTACGACTGTACCAAGTGCAACGAAGCCTGCGACATAAAGAAATGTTGGCATCAGGTTAAAATATCATATTTAATTTATTTGTTTGCAAACAACAAAATTAAAAATTTTTGGACTTCACGGTGGCGTAGCGGGTAGCGCTGCCGCCTCACAGCAAGAAGGCACCGGGCTCGATCTGTGGAGTCAGTAGATTCACCAACCTCCGTTAAATGCACATCTATTAAGGTCCAAACAAATATCCATTTGTCTATTTGGGTTATTCGGGAGAATAGATTCTTCATCAATTGTCGCACCACCAACAAAAGACTCAAACATCTGGACAAGGACAGATAAACAGACGTTAGTAGCATCGACACAGGGAACAGTCATTCACCAGAACTTAAGACACCGTCTACTAAATGTGTGTACAAGGTATGCTTTACTCACGACTGGGGTATTTCCTACTGTAAATACTTCCAATATTGTCACTGGACCGAAGTTGCCAAAGTTAACTGTAATCTAGAGAAATAGAACAGCATTAGAGTTTGTGACGTCATGAATGTCGGCTGTTGACGTCCAAACGACACCGAACACTCACGTCTGCTGATTCCACAGACACGACACACGTCAAGTCGTTCTGAGTGAGAGTCTGGTTCAGAATGCACGGTCCTCTCAAGGTAGAATTATCGGCCACATTGGAGACGGTGGGCGTTCCACGGAACAGAAAGATCTCAACACAATCCGTTTCGGTGCCGGTGAAAGGACCATCGAAACAGATGTACAGCCGGTTTGAATTTGTGACGGTGTACTGTTAAATCAAAGAGACACAACAAATAAACAACATTAATGTTTATTCAAGGGGTTCTGGACATCTTCATAATAATAATAATAATAATAGGTATCAGTCAGAGTCCCCAGCAGCTTGTCCTCCAGACAGCCCACATGACTGGTTACCACAACGTGGATCAGATTCAAATCCCCCTCTGGTCCCAGACCAGACCTGGACCAGGTCTCTGGTCCTAACCCTGATCCCCCTCTGGTCCCAGACCAGACCTGGACCAGGTCTCTGGTCCTAACCCCGATCCTCAGTCTACAGACGTCGTCTCCATCACAGGTTGGACAATAATCAAAGACATTCTAAAGCGTCCTACTTACATACAGAGTCGTGCGAGCCGTTCCATAATAGTTTATGGGACAGCCTGTCAAGTCTATCATCTGACCACCTGAGGAAGACGGGGACACATGACAGGTCACAACCAGAACGCTTTAACGGGACATAAAACAGGAAGTGCTGCACATTCCAGCGGGGTGCACTTTCAAGCGTACTTACGTGCCGCCAGCACCAGCGCCGACAGGAAGATCAGGAGGCGGATCATGTTGGCAGAGGCCAATCAGATGAAGCGAGCTGGAAGACAGAGATGGACATGTTTGATTGGACAGAACCTTCTTCCTGTCAGGCAGACGGTGACATCTGAGGGACGTCTCTCGTTCTCCAAACGGACAAAGGAACGTCCAGAGAATTCTTTGAAAGAAGAGACTTTAATCTTTCCTTTGGTACGTTCCGTGTTTGCATAGTGAGTGTTTGAACACCTGAACATCAGGTGAGGTGTGCAGCGAAAAGAGACAGGTGAGAAGCGAGTCGGCGTCTTACCTTCTGGATGTCTGACGATGAGGAAGATGAAGGTCGCTGAGAATTCTCCAGGTGGTTGACGGATGCCTCTCTGGAGGATGATGCTCTCTCCGTCTCACTCCCTCGCTTCTTATGCTGTCGTTTTCACGCAGGAATTCAGGGGGCGGAGTCAACATGTTGTGGAGCCGCCTCATGTTCTTTTCTGTCATCACGAAGGCCAGCAGGAATCTAGTAAAGAGGAAAGACGTCAAGACGCTAAATTAAGTAAGTCACAATAGGATGCTTGAGCGGCCGCCTCGATGGCGTCACCGGCTGCACGACTTGAGCGTCGCTGTAAGAATGATCAAAGGTTCGATACCTTCGGATTAGAGATTACAGATTAAAAATACTTACTAGGGCAGCACGGTGGCGCAGTGGTCGCCGCTGTTGCCTCACAGCAAGAAGGTCACAGGTTCGTCTCCGACATGCGGCCTTTCTGTGAAGGGTTTGCATGTTCTCCCCGTGTCTGCGTGGGTTCTCCCCGGGTTCTCCGGCTTCCTCCCATCACCAAAAACATGCAAATTAGGCAAATTGGTTTCAGCAATTTGCGTGTCTGAATGATTGTCTGTCTGTGGGGGCCTGCGATGTCCTGGCGGCGTGTCCAGGGTGTGCCCGTTGTCTGCCGGGATAGGCTCCAGCATGACCCGCGACCCGGTAACGGACAAAGCGTTTGGAAAATGAACAAAAGGTCAGAATCCGAAGAATCTGCTGAATCTGATTGGATAAAGGTCAACCAGAGCCAGAACTGCAGCTGTCTGCGCTCTTCCATCAGCTCCGAGTTAAAATCGTTAGCTTCTAGATTAGCATCGTTAGCACCAGTGCAGATACGTTTTCAAATGACCCTGTAGGGAATTTCCGTATTAGATGGGATTCCACAACGTAATTACATGCCGACACCACTAGGAACGCGCCACATTTAGTTTGTTGTTGTAATGACTGATTTCAATTGAACGCATCACACCAGTGACTCATGGACATAGAAAGACGCGGACGCAGAGAGCGGCCCTTTGCACGGACCCGAGACAGACACACGGAACAGGATCGAACCTCAGCGCTGATATCTGAACCAGCTTGTACTGATCTGCATATTATATGAATATCTTAATCTTGACCCAAATCCTCTTTATTGACCATGCACCCACACGGAGAAGAAGAACCGGGGAGGGTTGAGGAAAACCCTAACAACCCGAAACCTCGACTGGGACTTAATGACGACTGGTCCACGTGTCAAACTGTCCATTTAGCCCGGAAAGTCCTGGGTTTTTGTCTTTAACAGTTCAGTTCAGTTCAGACAACTTCATTTATCCCGAGGGGATAACGAGCCGGTGCCGACAAGACTGGATCTGCCTGTTCTTTACAAAATGTAGCTCATAAACATTGTTCAAAGTGCTCTTTAAGGGTGTGGAGCTGTATTGTACCCAATCAATGCTAATAAAATGAGTATATTGGGCCACCTGGAGGAATGGTACGTATAAAATGCCACACCCAGTCAGAAGATGGAGAGAACTAGGAGAGGCACGAAGAACGAGAATGACAGGAATGATGAAAGCCTCATTTCCTTCATGCTTTGACCTTGACCTGCTTTGGTGACCTGTCAGTAACTGTAGCCTCGATCGGCTGTTTCTTCTGGACGTCCTCTAAGCAGACTTAAAGGTCTCTTACTTTTCTTGCAGCGGTTCCGACGTGGGGAACGATCCGGAGATGGATCCGCCCGATTCCGTTCAACAAGCATTACAAACTCTCTTTTGAAGGTCGAGCGAGCCCTGCTGCCTCTTCTCATTATTATTCGTGGTAATTGCTGCAGTTTGTCTATCTTTAAATTCACACTTTTACTGATATTGTAACGTAACATATTTGTGTCCGAGTCACTTCTGATAAACATTTCTGCTCAGAACCGGAACACAAAACAGGAAGTGCAAAATGGCGGCGAAAATAATGCCGAAGTTTGAACACAAATATTCACTGAAGTCCGTGAAAGTGACGTAAATAAAAACAAAAACACTTAAAAACAACAAGTAACTATCACATGATTGGTGGAGAGGGAGAAAAGATGACGAATAGATGGCTGGTCAATGTGGCTGAATCAACGGGTCTGATGATCAGTTAATCTACCTATTGATCGACGGGTTATTGCGTAAATCAATGATAACTACTATTCCAGTAATGTGTTTTACATATCTATTGATAACCAGTAAAAATAGGAAAAACTCAAACGAATATCTGATCACTACAGAATCTAATTAAAATGTCTTTTAACGCACACTTTTAAAAAACAGGAACTGGTGTTGAGCCTTTAGCAGGTTTGGCTGGCTGGCGTTGAGCCTTTAGCAGGTTTGGCTGGCTGGCGTTGAGCCTTTAGCGGGTTTGGCTGGCTGGCGTTGAGCCTTTAGCGGGTTTGGTTGGCTGGCGTTGAGCCTTTAGCGGGTTTGGTTGGCTGGCGTTGAGCCTTTAGCGGGTTTGGTTGGCTGGCGTTGAGCCTTTAGCAGGTTTGGCTGGCTGGCGTTGAGCCTTTAGCGGGTTTGGCTGGCTGGCGTTGAGCCTTTAGCGGGTTTGGATGGCTGGCGTTGAGCCTTTAGCGGGTTTGGCTGGCTGGCGTTGAGCCTTTAGCGGGTTTGGCTGGCTAGCGTTGAGCCTTTAGCGGGTTTGGCTGGCTGGCGTTGAGCCTTTAGCGGGTTTGGCTGGCTGGCGTTGAGCCTTTAGCAGGTTTGGCTGGCTGGCGTTGAGCCTTTAGCAGGTTTGGCTGGCTGGCGTTGAGCCTTTAGCGGGTTTGGCTGGCTGGCGTTGAGCCTTTAGCGGGTTTGGTTGGCTGGCGTTGAGCCTTTAGCAGGTTTGGCTGGCTGGCGTTGAGCGTTTAGCAGGTTTGGCTGGCTGGCGTTGAGCCTTTAGCGGGTTTGGCTGGCTGGCGTTGAGCCTTTAGCAGGTTTGGCTGGCTGGCGTTGAGCCTTTAGCAGGTTTGGCTGGCTGGCGTTGAGCCTTTAGCGGGTTTGGCTGGCTGGCGTTGAGCCTTTAGCGGGTTTGGTTGGCTGGCGTTGAGCCTTTAGCGGGTTTGGTTGGCTGGCGTTGAGCCTTTAGCGGGTTTGGTTGGCTGGCGTTGAGCCTTTAGCAGGTTTGGCTGGCTGGCGTTGAGCCTTTAGCGGGTTTGGCTGGCTGGCGTTGAGCCTTTAGCGGGTTTGGATGGCTGGCGTTGAGCCTTTAGCGGGTTTGGCTGGCTGGCGTTGAGCCTTTAGCAGGTTTGGCTGGCTGGCGTTGAGCCTTTAGCGGGTTTGGCTGGCTAGCGTTGAGCCTTTAGCGGGTTTGGCTGGCTGGCGTTGAGCCTTTAGCGGGTTTGGCTGGCTGGCGTTGAGCTTTTAGCAGGTTTGGCTGGCTGGCGTTGAGCCTTTAGCAGGTTTGGCTGGCTGGCGTTGAGCGTTTAGCAGGTTTGGCTGGCTGGCGTTGAGCCTTTAGCGGGTTTGGCTGGCTGGCGTTGAGCCTTTAGCGGGTTTGGTTGGCTGGCGTTGAGCCTTTAGCAGGTTTGGCTGGCTGGCGTTGAGCGTTTAGCAGGTTTGGCTGGCTGGCGTTGAGCCTTTAGCAGGTTTGGCTGGCTGGCGTTGAGCCTTTAGCAGGTTTGGCTGGCTGGCGTTGAGCCTTTAGCGGGTTTGGCTGGCTGGCGTTGAGCCTTTAGCGGGTTTGGCTGGCTGGCGTTGAGCCTTTAGCGGGTTTGGCTGGCTGGCCTTCTCTCTCCAGCAGACTCATTTCAGGGTTTGAAGGTCCAAACTTTTCATTCTTTACCATCTGTGCCTTCAGAAAACAGTTTATTTTGTAATTTCCCAATGATAATCAGAAGAGCGAGCTCAGGTCATCAGGCAATGGAATTTTACATTAAGACGTGGAAATCTATCCAAAGAAAGGTTTCTCATGTTTACTGTCGTCGAATAACACCAGATGAAAAGCTAACATTAGCCCTAACACTAACACTAACACTGATTAACACTAACGTAATACTGACTAACACTAACACTGACTAACATGCACCCAGACTCCCTTCCAAGGTCAGCGAGGAGATGCTCCTGTGCCACCAAGACACAAAGGATAAGTTGCTACAGATAGACTCATTTTAGCGTGACAGAAACACACTGAAGGACGTCTGCTAGCTATCCGTCACCCCACACCCCACGGAAAACTGTCCAGAACATGACAATCCACTCAAGGGACACACATCGGCCTGAAAATGGCAACAGTCGCCAGACAAAAGCGCACTGGTAGCAGCTAACTGGCTAGCTGCTAGGGTGTCAGGGTAATGCTAGCCTTAGAGTTACGTTACTCTGTGACGGTCTTACATCATACGCTAGCTAGCTCAAGTTGCGTGCATCTCACAAACAAGTAAACGAAACACGCCTATCTGTCTGAGAAAAACAACTTTGGGGTTAATATCTGCCACACAGGCAAGACAATGATGCATTCAGGTGCGTTTTCCAGGGTCTGTATTTAGCATTTATTGTCAATCTATACACGCAGTTGATTATAGTATTAAAGAACAGACATCATTTACAGCCTGTAAACATATCACATATGTCTTGGTCAGCTAGCGTGAATTTATTGGTTCTTTGTGTACGACTATCCGACGTCGTTCTATTAACCTTTAAACATAAAGGCAGCGTTGGAGAGGAGAATGTAGGCGGAAAGGCCAGCTCCATGAATCAGCACTTTTATAACCACTAAATTATATATTATATGAATGGCAGGAACAGTAAAATGAAGCATGGCGGGTACACAGTACATGTGTTTTTCTGTTGATCAGAGTCCTATTACTAAGGTAACATGTTATTAGCATGCTATTATACACACAGACCTCAATGTGAGAACCACCAACTAAAAATCTAATATGTAAAATAATTACATTTATATCTCCATACAGATTTTTATCAGTAAAAAAATATGTAATGATCTTATGACGCTTCCGTCACGATGACGTCAGCGTAGCTGCAGTTTGTTCATCATCCAACAGATGGAGGTGTTTCTCCATCGTTCAGTTCACGCAGCTTGCAAGGCGATTGCGTAAGCAAGGTGATGAAACACCCCGACACACACACACACACACGATCCAACCCTCCATACCTTTACCAGTATGGCACAACTAGTTGGTTACCATGACAACTAAGGCTCGTAAAGGCCACTCATACTCCCGCATCTCTCTCTCTGGTGGGATCTAGAAGCTGGATTCTTCACTCTTCCTCGCTGGTGAAGTGAAATGCACGTAAATCCGGCCCCTCGGATCCGAAGCTGCTCTCAGACAACGAAAAGATTCTGAGGACGGAACAAAGCCTTGGCTGCAGCAGCAGGGTTCCGGAGTCGGTTCAACACCCTGGAAGCATTTGTTGGACCGAGGAGAACCAGCGCTGACATTTTGAAGAGGACCGTTTTCCATTCTGTCCTGATGGAGCGTTCCAGCCGCTCCAGGGTTCGGACCTCCTTCGTTCCATTTTCAGCGGGTGACGGTCCGGACTGCAGCCGGGTCCGTTTGGACGCTCCGACAGCGCCGCCATGCTGGGCAGACGCCGGGCCTCCTGTGCTTCACCCGGAACAGCTTCCTCAGAGTCCCAAACAGGAACACACTCCGGGTTCCTTCTCACTGAATTCTGTTCACGTCCCATCAGAACTCAGGGACCACGAACTTTTGTCCGATTTTCATCCTCAAAAATCTTACCTTCTTTAAATTCTAAATGACCTCTAGCTTTCCCGTCATGCCTCTGGACGTTGAACGCACGAGGCAGAGAGGTCAGAGGTCAGGCTAACTGGCAGTACATTTCCATCTCATCGTTTCGCTGGCCTGTCGTCGTCACCGTGACCTTTGCTCTACATCATGACCCTGGCCTTATCAGTCTGGCTGATACGATCCTGAACCCACAGATCGGTCTTATCTCCGGGCAGGTGTCCAGGTGTGTCGGGAGGGCGGGGCCACATACCTGCAGATCAGGGACTGTTCCGGACACGCGACACACAACCAATCCCTGCATGCATCTGTTCAGAGGTCGTCCTCGCCGTTTGCTGACGTCATCGCTGTTGTGCTTGGCAGCGTTCTATCGCCGTGGTGTCCTTAAACGCCCCACACAGTCTCCACCCCGCAGCCGCCGGCTGGAGCCGTGATAATGATCTATGAAGTGAATCCAGCACCTAACCCCCCCCCCCCCCCCCCCCCCCAGGAAGGTGAAGCGATGAGGCAGATTATTGATCGTACTGAACTCCTCCTCGCGGAGAACCCAACACGCGACCTCGTCACATGGTTCACGGGGGGGGGGGGGGGAGTTATGCAACCCTGTGGGGAGGACAAGGCCAGTGATGAATGGCCTGAATGAACTCTGGATGGACGGAGTCCTCCTCACCTCCTCCCCCATAGGGGGGGGGGGGGGGCGCAGGACAACAGAAGATGAGCTCCATGAAACCATGAATACAAACCCAGTATAACGCAAAATGAAACACAGCGAAAGTTTGGATTAAGAACCAATCCAATCAGAGCACAGACCTCCCCCAAGCAGCCCCCCCCCCCCCCCCCCCCCAACTGGATCTACACCGTCCACATGGTGATCTGGATCAGCACCAGAAGGTTCTAGATTGTTCTTGGTATCTTTAGGCACCACAGGCGTGAGCAGATTTTGTCATGGTCGGTGTTCTAATCAATGTCGATGACATCATCGTCAAAAACCGGAGCAGACCAGCTCTGATCAAGTAAGATTTCATCGACTAATCAGCACTTGAGAAGCCAGATGACATCATGACCAGCATCCCACTGGGAGTAGCAATGCGTTCGCGTTCACCGTTGAAAACGTATCCGACCATCCGACATCTTGTTAAAGAGCAAAGACGCCATCTTGATATATTTAGTGGCGCCACAACCTCGACCGACGCCATTTTTGCTTTTTCTGGATCGTTGGGTCTCTACTGCCATCTAGCGGACACATCAACGCCAGCGTGAGCGTGAACTGCAGCGCGAGGCATTTAAACTACATCAACAGAATCCACAGGGAGCCGTTTTAGGCCCACTTCTCTTTTTATAGAAACGATCCCCCATAAATCCCTGGGGAGGTTCCTCTACTCTAAGGCCTCTGACTGACATACTTTAATGTTGTAAAAGCCGGACTTTAACTGCACCGGAACGTTTCTACAGTGTAGTACCAAAACCCGATAAGAATACTTCCTCGAGCGCCGACCTTCGGTTGGACCAAATGTTGCCTCCACACCCTCAAGAATGACACAGCGAGACGGCACCGCCACCGCCACCGGCACCAGCACCGCCACCGGCACCGACACCGCCGCTTTGCTTTGCCAAGTCAGCAGATAAGCGCTGAAACCCTTCAGATCGGCTCGAGACTATTTTTATCTGAGGAGCATCAGCTTTCGTGTTTAATGAGCGAGCTTTGATGACGAAAGGTGGGACGGGTTGAGCAACGCTGACACCGCTTTAAAACCGCTGCCAAGAACCGCTTCAGAACCAGAACACGGACGAATGGCGGCGGTTCGAAACAGTTCCCTGCTCTGATTGGCTGGTTTCTGGTGACCCGGGTGAACCTGTCGTCAGGTGAGAGCGAGGGAAGGAGGCCGGTACGTTTTACCTGTCCGGACCGAGTCTCTTATCAGAGCTGGAAATGACGTGATACAGAACCCGGGTCGGGCTTTGTCTTTGTCCGAGTATCGGGTCACGCCGCGGCGGCGCTATCGGAGTTTAACCAACCCGTGTTTATTCTGAGTAATCAGAGCTCACCAATGCCTCACCTGCTCGACAGGTGAGTGGGCTCAGTCAGGAGTCAGGTGACCCGAGGTCGGAAAAAAGTCCCGTCACTGGAGGAGTTTGACAAAATCCCAGATCCAACCAATGATCAGAGGCCGAGCCGAGTCAATGACAAGGAGAGGTGTGGATGGAGGGATGGATGAAAGAAGGGAGGGAGGAAAGGAAGGATGGATCCGCCTCCCCGTGGTCCCGGTATTCTAGCCTCATGCTTGATGGTCTGATGGGATTTACTGTCTGATCAATATGAACTAATCGTCTGTATTGATCCTCTGTGAAGCACAAACTGGTTTAATGAGGAAACAGGAAGCAGAGCGGATTGTTTCACATTAAGAGCATAATAAATTAGATTTATTGAAGTGGGCTCAGAGGACGCACGCGCACACCCACACACACACACACACACACACACACACACACACACCTTATTTCATCAACATTATTATTTGAGTTCTGTCACTGGAAACTCGTGAAGCTTATCTTCTGATGAGCTTCACTTTCACTAACGAACAGATCGATCAGGTCTGTTCAGTAATCAATGGATCTTTAGCCGCCGCTGATTAGCATTAGCTTAGCTTAGCATTAGCTCATTCACTATGGATCTCTCTTGTGAAACCCCGTTTCACAAAAAGTCTAAAGGTCACTAATAAACGAAGATTCATGCTGAAAGTGTGAGAACCAAATGGAATCGATCCTCGGCTGGCGAGCTAACAGACGCAACGCCGCCGCCCCCCTCCGTCTCAGCGCTGCGTCCTGATTGGCTGTGTGAACGCACAAACCTGGGCTGGGCGGTTCATTCGTTGGTTTCTACCACGTGTGTGTGTGTGTGTGTGCACGTGCGCTTTCACACGATGAACTCAGAACCCTCCCGAGGAGGAGGAGGAGCCGAAGATGAAGCTGTCAATTAAGACCATCGATCAAGAAGCCAGAGTTGGGCGAGCGGCGTCAGACCTCCAGATGTCTGGAAGCAATCAGGCTAACGTGATCGACAGGTCCGCGGCTTTCCTTGTCAGCTAGCATTAGCCTAGCGTAGCAGAGCAGAAGGGACACCTTGTGGGTCTCTGATTCAGTGCAGAGCTCAGTGACGTCACCGGGAGCTTGGCGGCGCCGCTCTCCACGCCTGGGATTCATTCCAGGTTTCACAACTCATAAGCAAGATAAACGCTCGACGTGGGGCTGATCGAACCGTCAGTGAGCTCAAGGGATGGGAATGTTCTCTCGTGCAGAGTCAGATACCGAAGACACGTGCGGCTCGAATCCTCTCACCGCGCCGACCCGAGCTAAGCGCGGCGCCGAGACGGCCTGCGCCGAAATCATCTAGAGCAGTCGAGAACCGTGTTGGTGGCGCGAGAGGTCGCTGCGGCCCGACGCTGCCTCATCCAACTCAAAGTTACCGTGACAACGAAAGCATTCAATCCCATAAAACATTCCAAAGCACTCAAGAAGACTGTAAAACCGCCTAAAACACTGTAAAACACTCTAAAACCGCCTAAAACATTGTAAAACAGCCTAAAACATTGTAAAACACTGTAAAACAGCCTAGAACACTGTAAAACACTCTAAAACCGCAGAAAATACTGTAAAACAGCCTAAAACACTCTAAAACCACCTAAAACATTGTAAAACAGCCTAAAACACTGTAAAACCACCTAAAACACTGTTTTGATGATACCCGGTGGTTGCTGTGCATCATCACGAGGAAGAGGAGTCTCCATAGTCAACCTGTTCACTCCACCTAGAGGGCGCTGTTGAGTCCTGAATGAACGGGAGTTCAGTTTGTGTAAATATGGAGTCTATTAATTACCTCTTCCAATAAGGTTCTGTTGACGACGGCGTTTGTTTGTCTGTTTATTAGCAGGATTACGGTAAAACCGCTGGATGGATCCTGATGGATGAAAACCTGAAGATGGTTCTGGTCTAACTTGGATCCATTAAATTCTGAGATGATCCGGATTCCCATCCGGATACAGAAACATCTGGGTTTTCCCATTTAATTATAACGGAGGCTTTAAAAACATCCCAGTCATGAAGGGGTCCGATCTGAACCACCATGAAACACGTCTCCTGGTTCTGATCCAGAATGAGGTCAGGAACAAATATTACATTTTAACATTAAACCCATTTATGGATTAGGAGGGGAACGAGCTGCTTGGGGGAGGTCTGTGCTCTCTTACGAGGCGAATTAAACCACAAACTGTTAGCTTCCTGCTAACGAATGCTGATTGGTTCGTTTATTCATTCCTAAGCGGGACGCCTGACGTTCCCGGATCCTGACCTACATGTAGATCTGGGCCTAAGTAAAGAACCTTAATAAGGAGGCCTGACGATGATGAGTCCTCATCAGCCAATCGCTGGCGATGAAGGCGACGTGCTGCTCCGCGCTGATCTGGGAGCGGCGATTGTGTCCGACTGTCCTCACAAGTACAGAATGTGTTTTTGAGGTACTTTTCTTGTCCTTCATGTTTTCGGCAGCTTTAAGATGCAGAAAAGAGGAAACAAATGTCGAACACGTTTTCCAGATGTTCCAGCGGGAACGCCGAGCCAGATTCTCACAGGAGGCGCTTTTTAAACAAACGTTTCTTGGCGACGGAGGACGAGTCCATCGCTCATTTTTATGTTTGAAGTATCAAACTTGTTCGTGTTTCCCCATCTGGAACGGGGGAGAGAGAGCAAAGCATCGTGGGAAGCGGGGGAGGGGTTGAGCGTAGCGCTGCGGCTGCCGCTCTGCATTACTGTCAGCACAAACTCTAAACACAAAAACGTGCTCACGAGCGGCTCGTAAGTACCAACGCGCGGAACCATCGGCATGGGAACGCCACTCAGAGCGCAGACCTCCGCCAAGCAGCTCGCTCCCCCGTCAGGGTCAACCCCTGGAACCTTAGAGCCACGAGGAATGGGCCAAGATTCCTCAGGAACGGGAGTCAAACAGCGTCAGGAAAAGTACACCAGTACTAGCGTACTAGTACTACCATTACAGCAACGTGAAGCTGAAGTACTCAGAGTAAAAGGAGTCACATGAGGAACGCTGGGGAACATGAGGAACGCAGGTAACATGAGGAACGCTGGGGAACATGAGGAACGCTGGGGAACATGAGGAACGCAGGGAACATGAGGAATGTAGGGAACATGAGGAACGCAGGGAACATGAGGAACGCAGGTAACATGAGGAACGCAGGGAACATGAGGAACGCAGGGAACATGAGGGAACACGAGGAACTGGGGGAACATGAGGAACGTGGGGAACATGAGAAACGTGGGGAACTTTCAGATGAAAAAGATTAAAGTCAACAATCAAACCCAACCAGGAGTCAGAAAACAGGAGTTTTACCGAATGAGGAGCCGCTCAGGAGCTCCACGCAGGAGGTCCGACAGAAGGAGGGAACGGAACGGGAGGTTAACGACTCACAGGTGAGGAGATTAGACAGCCGAGCTGAGACAGGATGAGAGCGTGACTTTCAAAATAAAACAGGAAGTAACTGAGGCAGCGTTCCCGAGGAATCTCAGCCCATTCCTCTCCGGATTCCAGGAGCTCCTCTCCCGCTCCACACGTCCACGTCTGTGTCCTGTAGGTTACCGTGGCGACCCACTGCTGGGATGACGCGACTTCCATCGTCCTCGCCATTGCTGCATGTCGTGACAGCCGTTATTGTTGCTATGGTGACACACATTTGCTGTCCCTCCCTCTTTTTCTTTCACTCCATCCAATAATTCTATTGTGATTTAATGGCGGAACACCTCCTGCCCCGAGTCGACCCCGTTTCGTTTTCACCTGCAGTCGGGCTGAAGGTCCAGCCTCCACCTGACCGGGCCGGTTTATTTTTAGCCCCGCCAGTAATAATGGGAACAGTGGGAGGCGGAGCCACGCACGCCGTGTCCCGGTTCGTTGAGGCAGCTCAGGCCACGATGATGTCATCATGTCAATCATTCATCAGCTGCACATTCAGCTCGCTCTGATTAGCAGCGATCAATCAGAAGGCCTTATCTGAGTCAACGCTCACTGATTGGCTCCAACCCAAATGGCTTCAGAGGCATCAGGGAGGAAACTTCTAACCCCGCCCCCCCGACGGCGACGGGACGGGTGGAGGGCGAACGAAGAGGCTTCTGTTCGTTCCTAAGCGGATAAATATGAAAACGCACGCAGCTGATCCGGATCCGGATCGGATCAAGACCACGAAGAGTGTCGGGCTTCGGGTGGAGTCGGGACCTCCCGTTAGGACACAGAGGAGCCGATCTTTAAACGAAGCATCTTTACTTGGGGGCGTTTGTAGGTTCAGGTCGTGTATCGGCTGATTGGAGTCTGCCGGTTTCTGACTACCGCCCCCTGCTGACACGGAGGCATCCCTACATCGGGAGCCTCCCGCAGGTAGAACGTCTGGGCTGTCAGAACCAAACACACACTTCTGACAGGTCAAAGGTCAAAGGAAAGCGTCGTCGTTTCGTTCAGCGACGCTAACAGAAAACCCAGAAACACACGCTTTCATTTTTATACTCAATTTTTAATTTACAAGGCGAGTTAGCCCAGATTCCTCCGACATATAAAAGCGTGACGACAGGAAGATGCTGCCCAGCAACATTCGGACCGGAGCGAAACGCGGCTAGCGCCCGACCCGCTCTACACACAGCGATCCTCGATTCTTTTCCACCTTGATCTGGCGCACTGTGGCCCCTCCCCCATGCAAACAGGTCTGGAGAAACATGCAAAGTGTTGGAATAAAAGTGTAGAAAAAAAATAGAAAAGAGGGCTCAGCCAGCCGACGTTCCCACAACGTCTCGTCACAAGTTTAAAATCTAAGATGTCCGCGTTACGACTCGGCCCACTCGGACGGGCGTGACCCGGTTCTTCCTCCGCAGGCTCCGCGATCGCTTTCATCACAGCCATCGTGTGGGACGTTGGATCAGCGGCCGATGGGAATGTTGTGGGAACGCCGAGCCGAGCGGCAGACAGACAACAACATTCCGGCGGGGAGGCGAGCTCCCGACGGAGAAGTCCTGTGGAAAACACCCCACACCTGGATAAAGCTCACACGAAGTCTGGCAACAAGCCCCGCCCCCCTTCCTCCGACAACTAGCCTAATTGAATCCAAGCTGCGGCTTGCCTCAGGTGTCTGGTACGTCTGGGTCCGCCCAGAACCACAAACACACTCAACATAAACACACCTGTCTGCACCAGGTGGAGGTGGGGGGGGCGGGGTCAGACTAATCTGTTTTTAATGACTTTTGAAATACACCCTGGGTCAGAGCCGCGGTGGAAACATCGTCCCGGATCAGTAGGTTTGGACGCCATTCACGTCAGACACAATAACAACCTGGAATTCTGGGTATTTCATAATAGCCAGAAATGTAAATAAAATAAAAAAGGTTGTACCAGCAGGTTCAGAAGAATCTGTCCCGGGATCAGCCAAGAATCGGTTCTCCTCCGATTACCGGACCGAACTGATGCTGACAAGGATTTTCAGACGGAATCCGAGTCAAGCGTCGGCTAACGCTAGTAAAAATGCTAATCCCACTTTGTCCCGGACCGTAAAACACGCCCAGTCGCTCCCAGCTATGATGTCATCGACGTCTTTGTAGAAGGTTCATCTCTCCATGAAGCAGCACAACGCTAGCTACACAAATGCTAACGCCAGAGCTAGCTGCAGCTGCTTTCAGACGGGTTTAGCATTGGGCAGGTGTTTCCTCAGGTGAGACGTGGACAGGTGACCCCGACTGATCCAACGTGAATCGAGCCTCAGTGGCGGAGAACAAGGAAGCCCCGCCCAACTGCTGGAAGCACAGGAAGTGCGTTCTGTGTCCGCGTTAGTCCCCGCCCGGCCGCTGGAAGCACAGGAAGTGCGTTCTGTGTCCGCGTTAGTCCCCGCCCGGCCGCTGGAAGCACAGGAAGTGCGTTCCGTGTCCGCGTTAGTCCCCGCCCGGCGTTCTGCTTCCCACAGGCGTCTGATTGGACTCAGTTTGTAGGGAAAGGATTAAATACGAGGGGGAAATGAGGTCAAACAGCCTCACTGCCCATTGGTGGAGGTGTTGTTGGGGGCGGGGCTGGCGCCGCCGATGCCTGCGGGCGGTTGGACGTTGTCGGCCAGGTTGTGGGCGTGCTCCAGGAACAGGTCTTTGAGCACGCTCAGCTCTTTGCTCAGGAGCTTGATCTTGGCCTCGAGCCGCTCGTTCTCCTCCTTCAGCTCGTTGACGCGCTGCTGCGTGTCCATCGCTTTCTGCTTGCTGCGCATGCGGCTCTTCTTCACCGCCAGGTTGTTGCGCTCGCGCCGCTGGCGGTACTCGTCGCTCTCCTTGTCCGCGTGAGGCTTCTTCATCTTGCCGGGAGGGGCGGCCTTCCCGCCTCCGACGAGCTGGGGGACCTGTCGCGGTTCGGCCACGGCCGGCGGAGGAGAGGAAGAGGAAGAGGAAGAGGAGGAGGCGGCGCCGTGAACCTGGCTCTGGATGACGCTCACGCCGTTGTGCTCGAGTGTCGTTAGCTTCCGCTGCGACGGCCGGCTCATTTGGATCCGGTGCCTGCAGGTGGGGGTCTCGGAGTCTCCTCAGGTGTTCGGATGAAAGGAAGTCCTTCAGGTACCTCACCTGGACGGGGGGGGGGGGGCCTAGAGCAGGGCGACAGTCGTTCGTTAGCACAGGTGGGACGCAAACAAACAACCCGGTGTGAAGGAAGGATGGAGGGAACGTTGAAAGGGCCTCCCAGTCGATCACCGATGAGCTGATTGATCCCGTTAGGTGGGTTGAAACAGAATGTACCACAGTGAGACGGCCTCTCATTGGCTGATTAGGTATGATGGCAGCCACGAGGGCGGGACAATTAATCAACAACATATCTCGAATGTACTCTCTGATCAGATGACCTCTGACCGGTAAATAATAATATTTGTCATCATGGGTTCAGTGAAGATTATCTAAAATATAAAAGAAAACACTCAGACTGTTCTAATTGTCTTATTAAAAATGTTTTATGCGTGTGTTTGCGAGGCCAGCAGGGTGTGAAAGACTAAACTACCACCCCTCAGTTACCGGTGTTGCCGTGGATACCAAGCAAATTAAAAATGTTACTAAACTTAAAATATAAAAGAGCTAAATTGTGCTACAGAGTTGATCTGTGTATAAAGTTTAATAAAGCTGGTGTGAACAGTTTGAGCGATGCGCAGACATGCTAGCCCTGAAGCTAGCCTTCATATTTTGGTTTTTTACAGTGCAGAAGCGATGTGCAGACATGCTAGCCCTGAAGCTAGCCTTTATATGTTGGTTTTTACAGTGCAGATTCTCCACCGAGGCCTGCGTCTGACGTAACGAGCAATTAGTGATTATTCTGCACGCTCAATTAGCAGGGCCGCTGTGATTGGTCGGCGCGTTGCTATGCAGCCAGTCAGCTGTGCGCAGGGAAAAGGGCTCCGGGTGAAAACTACGGCGCTCCGGTTGTTGCCTGCTGTTGCATCATCATCGGCTCGGTCTCCGGACCGAACCGAAAGCGGGGAACTCCGGAGTCATGTGGGGCTACGCACGATTTATACCGACCCAACTGTAGTTCGACCCGAATAAAGACACGGTCAGCACCGAGACGCGGCGGACCGACCCGTTCGACCATGTTGAATTTCCGGCCACTTTTATTAACTTTAACGGTCGCCGGAAGCAGAAAACACCCGGATGAATCCCTCACGTTAGTCTTCTGCTCCCCGAAGACGAACAAGAACCGCGTCCGCTTTGACGTCACACGAACCCGCGTTGAGGTTTTCGTTCTTCGTTTAACGACGTAGCTAGCCTGCTAGTTAGCCGCGGTGCTAACGAACTGCCTCCTCCTCGCCCCTTCGCGACCCCGACGAAGAGCTTAAAACGCGGGTTACCTTCACGGGGCGGCGGCGGAGTCGACCATCCGTGAAAGTAGCAGAAGTTACGGCAGGAAGTCGGACTTTAACTCCGTCTGTCTGCGCCGTGACTGTTTTTGTTTAGAACATGGAAGAGGACGAGATTGCGAAATCTCTTTCGCCATGTACGGCGTCGTCGAGACTCAACCAATCAGAGACGAGCATGCGAGGCAAAGCGAGCAGTTCGCCAATCACAGGCGCGCGTTCAGCAGAGTGATGCAATGCCCGCTGTGACTGACGTCTCAGTCCACCAATAGGAACGGGAAGTGTTCTCTCGGTTTTGTTTATGCAATGACTTTTAATTAAACCGGTTACGTTTGTCCTGTGACCACGTTAAATGATTTATCCATGACTTTTACTTTACTTACAATTTACCCTCATTACTAAAACGTAGTTTTCATCAAAGGGCGGATGTGATTGGAGCTTTGCAGTCGCCCATTAAAGACACAGCCAACAATCAAAAGTGTGATTTATAATTAGGATGTTTATTGTTGAAGTTAGAGCAATGCTTCGTTTTCTGGTCCTCGCGCGGTTCCTCTCAAAACGCACCTTTTTATGGTTCAGGATCAAAGTTCACTGACCCTTGAATCTTTGGGGATCCCCAGAAAATCCATGGAACCTCCTTGATTCCCTTTGTGTAGAACCTCCTCATCACACAGTGACCCGCTGAACGTTCCAAAGAGGGTCACGTGACAAATCAAGGCATGGACAGCTGGAATAAATAATAATATTTTTTTAAAGTTTAACACAGACGGAAGAGCTGCTCTGAAAGAGGTTCCAGTTTGTAGACCTCGCTGGTCTGGTCAGCGGCTCAGATGCTGATGTTGGATACGGGGTGATTGATTGATTGATGGATTGATGGATTGATTGATCAGTGGAAATGTTGGAGGGATGAAAATTAGAATTTTGGCAGAAGTAAATAAAATATAAATTGAACATTCAGAAGAATCAATCAACAGAATAAGGCGTCTTGCGACTGTCAGCATGTTCGCGGCCGCTAGAGGACGCTCCAGCCCGCCCTCCAGTCGAAACTCAGGCCCAACATGAAGCTTCTTACCCGGATTACCCCTGCAGGGAGCCCCGCTCTGGACCCGGAGCTGTGACTGCAGGAACAATGCAACACGACTCGGGTTAGATTAGATTAGAGATTAAAAGTATCAACTTTATCATCAACTGTTTACATTTCACATGGATGTTTGGGACATTGATTAATTATTCAATAAAATAGACACACAAAAACACCCTCACCGCTGTGTTTTTAAGAACCGCGTTTTATTGTTTTAATAGTTTAAAGCAGAAAAACATTTGCCTCCGTGGACGTTCTAACTATTTTCGATCCGCGTTAGACGTGATTTTCTGTGTAACTTTAGTTTTACATTTAAACTCGCGTCTTAATGGAGCCGTTTGATTGGCTCAGTTTCAGCGTGACGCAACTAAAGGAATTCAAAGTTAGTAAAAGTTCAGGCTTTCTGAAGGGAGTTCGGAGCGCAACGCGTCAAGTTCTGGTTTAGATCCGACACGCGTTTCTACTCAGTGCGTGTGCGCGCGCGCGTGCACGCCCACGCCTTCCTGCTATATAAACGCCGTTTGACAGCTCGGAGCTGACTGAGCAGCGGAACCAGCGACCCTCCGCGCACGGCTGCAGCTTTCCGTCCTCTCTCACCCCGAGGACCCGACGCACGACCCGACTTTGTCCAAGCTGGATTCCCGGAGCTCCTCGCCATGCCTGCCCGGGTTTAGGTTCTCCATGGAGCTCTCCAACCTGTACGACGTCGCGCCGCGGCCCCCGACGAGCAGCCTGACGCACGGCCAGCAGGCGTCCAGCTACAGAGAGCCAGCGGACCTCGGCGGGGACATCGGGGACAACGAGACGTCCATCGACCTGAGCGCCTACATCGACCCGTCGGCTTTCAACGACGACTTCCTGGCCGACCTGTTCCACCACAGTTCTCGGCAGGACAAAGTGAAGCTCATGCACGGGGAGTACGAGGGGGGGTCGTGCGGCGCGGGCGCGGGCGCGCAGCAGCTCTACATGTCCAACTACGCGCAGGATTCCAAGCTGGAGCCGC
>NC_090897.1:915095-945095 GCF_040956055.1 Brachionichthys hirsutus
CCCGAGGAGTCCTTCCTGTGGGAGGACAGAAACTGGCTGTCCTTTGGTGGAAGTGCTGCTCAGTCGACTCCGTTGGCTCCGAGTCCATGAAAAGAGGCCGTTAATCATTAAGCTGAGGCCAAACAGAGCAGATAGAGCGATAGCGCCGCCGCGGACGCACTCTCCACACAACATGGCAACGACACAAAAGCACTTTGAGACGGCAAACAGGGACAATCTGAAAATAAGCACATGTTCTCCTGCGTCTGGAGAACGTTTCCTCGTGTGCAGACGATTCTGTTCCTCCAAATCTCTCGCTCCGGCTGCGTTAATCATTTCATCGGCTTTCGGCTTTTTTTTTATTAAAGGAACAGTTCACGCAAAAATGAAGACCCACTCGTCCGCCTGGACCAGAACCCGTAGGCGGTTCTGTTTAAAACGAACCCACCGTCGGCATCCTAAGAAGCTGCTGAATGTGGAGATCTAGAATCTGATTGGATAAGGTTCAACATGTGACCATTACAGCAGAGAGAGAACTGCAGCTCTCTGCGCTCCTCCATCAGCTCCGAGGCCGTGCACGTCTGTTAGCTTCCAGATTAGCATCGCTAGCTCCGAGTTTAAATGGTAGCTGATGGGCCGTGCACGTCTGTTAGCTTCCCAGATTAGCATCGCTAGCTCCGAGTTTAAATGGGAGCTGAGGAGGCCGTGCACGTCTGTTAGCTTCCAGATTAGCATCGCTAGCTCCGAGTTTAAATGGGAGCTGAGGAGGCCGTGCACGTCAGTTAGCTTCCAGATTAGCATCGCTAGCTCCGAGTTTAAATGGGAGCTGATGGGGCCGTGCACGTCTGTTAGCTTCCAGATTAGCATCGCTAGCACCAGCGCAGCCGTTACTACGTCAACATGAACCTTTCACTCTTTTTTACATTTTCAGTTGTTCCCTGAAAGGACACGGTTCCACATTCTTCTACATATTTTGATCTGAGTTCGGACTGGATTATTTGAAACGGCTCAAGAGGGTGAGGAAGAGGAGGGTCTGCCACAGTTCATCATGAAGGTGGACTAGATCCAAGCCCTCAGAGATCACTTCTCCCTTTGCACAAACAAGTTTTGCAGAAAGAGCGCACACGATGAAAAGAGGAGTGGAGCGTCCTCGCTTACACAGAGGGCTGGTTCTGTGTGGAACCGTGTGGGTCTTCACGGGCCTTGTTGGGGGGGGTTGAAGCTCATCCTGCAGCGACCTTCTTTACAAGGCCGTAAAGAAGAGATTGAAGAGGCACCGTCAGCCACCGGCAGCACGCGGCGGCTTTGAAGGCAGCGCCTCGCTCTCGTCGTCGTCTCGACACGTCCGTCAGCGTCAGCAGAATTCTGTTCGTGTTGGGTCTCATTTCTGGGTCGTCCCACGCCGCTCGGGCTGACAGCTCAGGTTGGAGCGTTTTCGCTGCGCATCGCCTTCCTGATTTATGAGGCTTAATTAAAGTCGGGTTTGATGTCTCTGCTAGATAGCTGGGAGCAAGGCATTGTGGGAGAAGACATATTTTCATTAAAGACGGCGGCGAAGAGGCTCGGTTAAGTTCTGAACTGCTCAGACGGTCTGAGGTGGTCCCTCCGAGCCCGACAGAGGACACTCTGAAGACCCTGAGGAACCGTCAGAGGAACCAGACGGTCTGAGGTGGTACCTTTGGTCAGAACATGACGGTATCAGACCCTAAACAGCAGATGCTCCGCCCATCTCCACCTATTGGAGGTAGTATAAGAGGCGTGGTCGGGTGTCACACCTATGACCAATTACGAGACGGCATGCAGTCTTCTAAAGGGAACATGACCTGAAAGGACCGAACGACATCACTTTATTAGGGCCAATCAAAACAGTCAACGATGTAAACAGGAAGTCGCTGTAGCGTCTCAAGCTAGCACAACAGAGAAACTGCCTCCAGTGTTATTTTAGCTCCTCCGTTGTTTGACAGAATCATCAGGATGTTCGTCTTTGCGTCTTCAACAAACCTCAACCCGTCTCTTTAAACAATAAAATCACAATGGCGGCGTCCTCCAGCACGCCGTCCAGCAGACGCACTTCAGCCCCGTCCTGTTTACGGCTGCTCTTCAGACGCTCCGAATGCTTCGCCTCCCAGATGGAGGCATCGCGAAGACGAGCAGCTGAACCTCCGTCGCTCCGTAAACACTCCAACATCTGCAGCTCAGCGAGACCAGGAAGTCACACCGATGATGTCACGTGACGTCACCGCCATCTACAGCCGGGCTCACGGGGGCAGAGGCCACGTCTGGGCCTCCGCTCGGTCCTGATGCTGGTCCAGGTTATCCAGGACTCAGATGAAATGAAACCCAGATGATGATTTCTGAGGTCACTAAACCCAATGGGAGGGACAGCCTGTTGCCTAGCAACAGGAAGAGACTGTCAGTGTCAACCTTTGACCTGAAGTTGTGTCACCTAAGAAGAAAGTTGACCCCGGTCTTGTTTGAGGTCACCTCAGATACTTTAGCTCAGAGGCTAGTGAAGGTGTCGGGTTCCTAAATAAATCGTTTAAACTCTCTGATCTCCTGCAGATGTGGGCGGAGCATAAAGCGATACGAGTCGTTAAGGCTCGTCTCTTCTCCGTGTGTTTCGGGGGAACGTTTTGCCTGATTTTCCATCGTCGCGTCGGAACTTGAACTTCAGCGCCGGCGTTTTGTGAGTCTACCGGGAATCCGAGTCGAGCAGAAACTGTTTTCATTTTGGAGAGAACCAGCGGAATCCTGGCAGGGAGAGTTCACCAGGGGGTTCCTGAACGCATCGCGAGGCAGTCAGAGTCACCCCACCACGGGATCAGCCTCCTCTGGTGGATCCGTGGCTCCAGCTGCTCTTCCCACACTTCGTGCTCCTCCGTTTGGAGCGCTGGATGTTTTCCTTCTCCGGCCTCCTGCCAGCGGCCTCGCGGGAGCACAAACGAGCCGAGGAGCGTGAATGATTAACGCTGAAACATTCACGGTTATCAGATTCAGCTCGGTTTGTTCGGGAGAACCTCCAGACACGTTCTGAGGGGAGCGGCGAGGGGCTGTTTGCGTCGTCTGCTCGCCAGCGAGTCACGAAAGACACCAGAAAACGCCGTTAAAGAACGACGAGGCACGAGAGGCGGACGTTAGACAGACCTCATCGCCGTCTCTGTGGAGCGTTCAGTCAAACCACACGGTCCTCGCCCCGCCCTGGCCTCATACCGGGCTCTCGTAGCTGGACCTGGACCTGGACCACAGCTCATTCTAGTCATGCGACCTGAATGAGATCACTTGTCTCTTGGTCCATACCGTCCAGCACCGACAGGTAGAACCAGAGACGATCACATGACTGCTGATTGGAGGACAAATGCTTCGAGATAGAAACAGACCAGATCTAGACCTGATACCAGAGCTGACCTGAGACCAGATCTAAACCTCAAAGCACGCCCGGTTTCTTGAACGACACCCGGCTCTTCAACGACACCCGGCCCTTGAACGACACCCGGTTCTTGAACGACACCCGGTTCTTGAACGACACCCGGTCTTGAACGACACCCGGCTCTTGAACGACACCCGGTTCTTGAACGAGACCCGGTTCTTGAACGACACCCGGTTCTTGAACGACACCCGGCTCTTGAACGACACCCGGTTCTTGAACGACACCCGGTTCTTGAACGACACCCGGTTCTTGAACGACACCCGGTTCTTGAACGACACCCGATTCTTGAACGACACCCGGCTCTTGAACGACACCCGGTTCTTGAACGACACCCGGTTCTTGAACGACACCCGATTCTTGAACGACACCCGGTTCTTGAACGAGACCCGGCTCTTGAACGACACCCGGTTCTTGAACGAGACCCGGTTCTTGAACGAGACCCGGTTCTTACACTCTGCAGACTCTGGGCTGTGATCATTCTAAATATGTTCTTGTCTCATCTGATGGGATTGCTCCGCTGTACATCGTAAACAACAGACGGTAACATAAGTTCAGATCCGCCACAGTCGTATGTCGGCTGTAGAACACGTCGGATGTGCTCGCTCTCGATGGGATGTGTGTTTGTGTGTGTGTGTGTGTGTGTGTGCGTTACAGACGATACACACCTGCTGAGTGCTTTAAGATGTTGAATCTAATGGCAGCCAAAAACGCTGGATGACAGATCTCACGTCAGCGTCACATCCATCACGTCTGAGCGCTCCGTGCCAGTTTGGAAACGCTCGCCAGCCGACAGCGAGAATCAATCAGTTAAAGTCAACACAGAAAACTTCACGGTCCTTACAGTAAACACTGATAAGATAAACCCCGAGGAAAATTCCTCTGCTTCACATCTAAGGCTCGTTCGCCACAGATCAGCTCTGATTCACATTCCACACACACTCCATTAACTGCCTGTTAACCTTAAACATGGCCGCCACCTTCCCCGCGGCCTGACCCCTGACCCCCCGGAGAGAGACGGTGTTTTCATGGCAACAGCCGGTTCACCGGTTTAACTCCACGGTAACCTGTCCCGTCAGCTGCGATGATCGCACCCTGAACGCAGCACGCTGGCACGCCCGGCGCTTAAACCGTCACAGGCTGGGATATGCTAAGCTAATGCTAGCTGCGTCTTTCTGTTATATTAATTCACTGCTTAGGAGGTGTGAGACCAGGTAGTGACATCATCCGGCAGTAATCCAATCAGAAATCAGAGCATCCCTCTAAACCAGGAAGTGTGAGACTGGCTTAATCCAGACATTCTCCTTCTTCTTCTATTTATTTGGCTGATCGCGGTTACCAATGAGAAAATAAAAACATCAAAGATCCTTTCTCTCTGTTTTTTTTACTTTTGGGTCACCTCTGGGTGAAAATACTGGATTCACGGTGGAGCTGAAGTCCAGGTTTAAACTTCAGAACATTTTAAAAACTTCAGTTATTTCTGATGATAAAATAAACATTAAAAAATGAGGTAAATGTGTGTGTGTGTGTGTGTGTGCGTGTGTGTGTGCGTGTGTGTGTGCGTGTAGCGATGCCAGAGTTCACCTGGTGAGTTTACTCAGGGAGGGGGATCTCATTAACCACACACTCCTCCTCCCCTTTATGTCAACGGTTAAAGTTCTTCCATTGGGCCGGCCCCTCAGCGTCCGCTCAGTGTTTATCTGGGCCGATACCGGGGCAGATTGTGGCCCGTGGGTTCAGACCAGGAGGTCAGAGTCCAGTCAGCCTAACCTGGTGGACTCTGTATGGTCGCTAGCATCTCGTTAGCCGCTTGGCGCCGGGGAGTGCAGTTACACCCAGCAATGATCCCCGAAGAGGGGGGGGGGGGGGGGGGGGGGAGGTGATCTCGTTCATCTGTGATCGGTAATCAATCACAGAAATCCCTAGTAGACGATTTAGTGGGGGGGGGGGGGGTGTGTCTCGATCAGCAGCTATGACAACCAATCGCATCGAGCTATTTTCAGGTGAGAAGCGGTTGCGTATAAAAGCACCTGTCCGTGGGTGGAAGGGCAGGTGACATTGAGGGCATGTTATTTCTGCAGCCCACAGCCAGGGCATTTCAGAGGCTAGTAGCAGTTAGCAGCTAATGCTAGTCAGCAGGTAAACCAATGTGAGTCCTCAGTTTACAAAGCGCTGCAGGTTGGCGATGCAAATGGTCCGACTAGGTGGCGCTGTGCTTTGTTAGAGCGGCGTCGGCCGACCGCGGCGTACAAATGGCTGCCGATCCGATCAATAACCAAACCGGATCCACTGTGAACGAGTCAAAGCTAACGGCGTGACTCGAAGTCTGTGATGTGTGAACTTTTTACTTTCGCTTCAACGAAGGAACACTGATCCTCTCGACGAAACGCTCTAAAACGTTTTTGGGTGAAGGCCAACGCGGGACTGACGCTGACATTACGGGATAATTCACCCAGAGTTTGGACTCACAGGCTCAGTCCCAGGGCTTCGGCGCTCATTCGTCTCCGTCCAGCTCCGGAGATGCGTGTGTGTTCTCAGTGTGATTGATGGTATTGTTTAAAGCCAGGAGGATTTGGAACGCTGTGCTATTGTTCCAGCTCTTGGCAGGAAGATTTCTTTAGAAAAACATCAGGGGGGGGGGGGGGGGGGGACTAAAAAGAATAAAAAAACAAAATGAGCGCTGTCTTCACTCTCATCACACTCGCTGGTTTCTCAGTGCGTGAGCGTGAATCTGATATGGGACTCCACCCACGGCCCCCCCCAGCCGCCTTCTCACACCACCAACCAAACCACGGCGATCCGTGCCCACCCCCCGGGAAGAGAGCGCAGGGAAAATAAAACACACCCCAGGAATGTACCAACACACAAACATGGCATCCGGCCAGGCCCTTTTCTCTGTTATTCTCACAAGACGCTTGAGGCTCGGTTCTGGTCAAGCAGAATATTCCTCTGTGCCCCCCCCAGAACCTCCTCTAGGTCACTGCCCTGGCTCGGCCGGTGGTCCCCTACATGGAAACGAGGCCCACTGGGGGGACCCTGGGGGTCTCGTCAGCACCGACCCCTCGATGGAGGGAAGGACATTTGGTCCAATTCGCTTCTGACGTGGATGAGAAGTCGTTTCTGGCGACACGATCAACGCGTGAAGAGGTTCGACTATTAAAGCTCACGCTTCACGGACGCCCCAGAACCGGTGACGCCGTCTGCCTGACGCCCCCCCCCCCCATACGTGTTCTCTGGCCTCGTTCACGAATCGGATCGATCCCGCCAACACGCCAGAGAAAAGCCTGCAGTACCCGTTCCACGCCAGTAGTTGGCAGCGCAACTGAAACGCCGCAGAGTAAGAGCACGGTGGCGATTCGGTAAGTCTGCGTTAGAGCAGCGTAAATGGAGCCACAAACAGAACCGGACAGTCTGACACTGTGTTTGCTGTTGCTCTGTCCACAGATTTACGTCCACATAGTCAAATGGGCCCGGAACTGTCGTCTGTGCGAAATGGGGCGGAGTCTTCATCTCTTTCAGAAGAGCTCTGTTTTTCCCGTTCACATGGAAACGGCAGTGACGGCATCATCCGATGACAGTAAAACACAGCTGGCGGCGGTGACGGATGAAAATACAATCCAAACTCCGGATCTCCGGCATTTTACTTGTGAGGCAACTGGTGTGACGTTCAGCCGTTAGCTAGACCAGTACCTGAGATCAGAACCAGAGTGGCCACCCGAGTGGCGTTCAGGCGTAAACGGCCGCCTCCACGTCTCACCTGACACGGTTCTTTGTGGTTCTGGTTCTCCAGCAAGATTCAGCATGCAAATCAGACCCGGTGGGAGGTGCTGCGCGTGTAAACAGTGATGACATCATCGACCAGTAAACAAACAATCACCTGACTGAAGTGATTCAGTGACGATCGTCAGAGGAGCCAGCGACTGAACTGCCCCCCCCCCCCCCCCCCTCCAAAAAGAAGCGTGTGCGCGTGAGTGCAGACAATCTACCTGGAGACATAATTGGTGGATTAAGGCACCGCCCTCTGTCTGGATTGGCTGGGCGTGGAGGAATAAAGTTAAGTGTGATTACCTCCCCATTACGCACATAAACACCCCCACAGTGTGTTTTAGGCTTATCCATATTATCATTGATTCCTGTGTCAGACTGTCAGACGGCCCTTCCACCGTCGCTAGGCAACGCAGCAACAAGCAGTTTGGGACAGGCGTGATGGATAACTCCGTGGACAAAAACGATCTGAGAAGACTTTGGAATAAAACCAGAACTGATACGAATAACAGATTTTGCGCGATGAACCGGTCACGTGACCTCCTGTCGTAATGATGTCACACAAATCACGTCACGACTGCTAATCATTAACTCTTAAAGCTGATCGAGATTATTCAATGATGAATGACAGTCTTATTCCCCGTAGACCTCCATGAAACATGAAAGACGACCCGGACCACGTTCCGTAGCCTGCCGGACAGACCCTACGGTTAGCATGTCTACCGGCAATACCGCAGCTAACAGTAGCACATTTGCTTTCAGTGCTACGGCTAATGTTAGCATGTCACCAGCTAACACAACTTGACTCACTTCTATTCCAAACTGGGATGCCCCAGGATCCTCCAGGATGCATGGATGGGTTTAGCGCCAGCCAGAGACAAGCTCAGGCTGCGTTAAGCCTAGCGTAGCGCACAGACCAGATGCTATTAGCTGCTGCTGACCAGCCGGACCGGGTCCACATGAAAGCTGCAGAGCGAAAGCATCCTGAGCTGCATCAGGCCAAAAACACGCCTGAGGAATTCACACAAACACCATGACGGAGCTGCAGCCGGTACACACGACACGCAGCAACCCCTCGCTGAACTCCCTTTCGTTTGCCTCAGCCAAACACCAGGAAGTAAAGCGTAAACTCTTTATGTCTGAAGAGGAGAAGTACAACAGTTGAGTCTGGGGACGGATCAGAGATCCATCAGCTTTGAAGCGTCTTGTTTCTGACCAGAAAGCAGCACAGATAAATAAATATGTGCCAACATGCTAGTAATGTCTTATTTACATGTTGTAGCTTGCTAGCTAACATGCTAGTAATGTCTTATTTACATGTTGTAGCTTGCTAGCTAACATGCTAGATACCAGCTTGAATGGTTCGGAACCAGGCCCGCAGAAAGTGTTTGGTTTTATGATATCAGTTTAAGGAACACATCCAGACATGGAACATGTTCTGATTGGCTGATTTATTGTGAACCACGCCCATCAAGCCAGGGGGCCGGGCTTCTATTCGTTTAAAGTCTGACGATAGGCTGTTGGTTCCCCAGGTAGAACTGAGACTCAGAACACCTGCTATCCTGAGGAACCTTTAGAAGGAACCAGACCCTAAATGGTTCTGTTCAGAGGAAACCAGCCATTAGATGGTTCTGGTCCAAGGAACCGGCCACTAGTTGGTTCTGTTCAGAGGAAACTACCTAGCAACCCGTTAGCTTAGCAGCAAACCAGCTGAGACATCTCAACATCTATCACATTTTATTGCTTCCTTTAAATTAAAGAAAATAAAGTTCTTATTTTCTAAACTTTATTTTACGCTGATTATTGACAAACAGTGTTTTTGACGTCAGTTTGTTCTTGACCTACTTTGTCACGTACAAAAAGGTCGTTTAGGAAAATTAGTTTTCGTTAATAAAATGATCATAGTTACACGACAACAAGACAACTAGCCGCTCCGTGAAAACATTCAATAAGATAATCAATCGGAACTCCGTTGATGCAGCTAGCTTAGCTGAGCTTAGCTTAACCTAGCTGCCTCGGCTAACGGCGAAGGATCTGACGTGGTGAAATGCTTCATCTGTGTTTGTCTCTCTGGCTCGTCGCCACACACAGATGTACTCAGTGACACAGTAATAATGTTGAGTTGACCGCACACACACACACACACACACACCTCAGCTTCATTCATCACACGCCCACACACACACGCACGCCGCTGTGAAGCGTGGCAGGATAGGATCTGTTTGACAGACCCACCTTTCAACACGCTGTGTGTTCACAACAAAACAGGCGTAATGACGGGATCAGCTGCTCCGAGTCTGGAAGCCTGTTTCACGTCACAAAATAGTCCCACGGCTACTGGAGATCATTTCTGAATAGATCCAGGGATAAAATAAATGAGTGTGTAAATATCAGCATCCCATCTGCCGAAGGGGTGACCGGATCCGGTCGCAACCATCGGTGACCCGGTCAAACACCAGGTCCAGTCGGTTCGCATTCTTTCACTCCTTCGCACCAACCCGGCCAACAGTCAGAAATTAAATGTAAATATAAATATACAGCAAATGCATGGTCAGCACTTTTTAATTAAATGTGTTTTTCGCAGTTGTTTTCCAGACGTTGGCTAAATGCTGATGTCTTCATCACGAAAATGTCCTCTGCAGTAACAACTGGTTGACTTTAATGAGGCAGTTCCTGCTGATTTTGAAATATTTTTATTTAATTTCGATTTACCATCGAGTGTAGCCAAACTGTACAAATGAGGCTAATCTATGTGAAGGAATGCTAGTAATGGGCTAGCCATCGCTAACCACCTCTAACCATCTCTAATCCATCTCTAACCATCTCTTACCGTCTCTAACCATCTTTAACCGTCTCTAACCGCCTCTGACCGTCTCTAACCATCTCTAATCCATCTCTAGTGACCTCTAACCATCTCTAATCCATCTCTAGTGACCTCTAACCATCTCTAACCGCCTCTGGCCGTCTCTAACCATCTCTAATCCATCTCTAACCATCTCTTACCGTCTCTAACCATCTCTAACCATCTCTTACCGTCTCTAACCGTCTCGAACCATCTCTAATCCATCTCTAGTGACCTCTAACCATCTCTAACCATCTCTAGTGACCTCTAACCATCTCTAATCCATCTCTAGTGACCTCTAACCATCTCTAACCGTCTCTAACCGCCTCTGGCCGTCTCTAACCATCTCTAATCCACCTCTAGTGACCTCTGACAGTCTCTAACCGTCTTTAACACCTGGCTGTTCCAAAGACAAAGGGAGGCGCTCGTATGTTTCCAGTTCAGTCAGCTTTGAGTGAAAACAGCTTCAGCTCCACTGATGCACTTTTTTCAGTTAGCTTATCTTGGTCTTCATTAACTGGTTTGTACAGACCTGCTGGAGGCCCAGAGGAGGCCCAGAGGAGGCCCAGAGGAGGCCCACGCCTCCCCCAGCAGGAGGTGAGGGATGGTTTCGGGGTAATTCTTTATACGGATGGCGGTATCAGGACGTATCCCTCTGGATTAGTCTGGATTAGTCCCAGACAGATAATGAGGGGAGTTGGTTGATCAGTGCTAACAACTCTCAGACTCCTCACCACACTCCAAAATATACACACATTCCTCTCATAGCTGTGCGTGTTCGTGTGTCATTCTCAACGGAGCACATGTGGGCGTGGCTGGGGGATGGAGGTAACAACACCTTACCGCACCACGTTTACATTCCTGACACGGGTATTCACCGACACGCGTGACAGTCGGTGCAGCACGTCTCACAACGGTCATAACGATCAGTCCCAATCTGCAGCAGCTCCTCGGGCCCCTGAGGGTCGCGTCTAGCTTTGGGTCTCCAGCCGCCCCCCCGGGGGCCTCTGACCGTCCTATGAGGCCGGCGGCAGCCTGTCATTAGCCGGCGGCGGGGAGCCGCAGACCGGTCGGTCCGGCCGAGGGTGGCGGCAGACTCTCAGTGTATTGTTGTCGCCATTCATTCACACACACACACACACACACGCACACACACACACGCACACACACACCGTCGCTGCATGTGTGGCCTCCAGAGAAGAAACTAAAAATAGTTAAAATAGTGGAGCTGGTTTCTGTTTGAGGCTCCAGTGAAACCAGACGGTGTTTGGGTTGGACCGGAGTGTGAGATCTGCGTCTCCATCTCTGGACGTCCTCCTCAGACGTGTGTGCGTGTGCATGTGCGTGTGTGTGTGTGTGTGTGTTTGTAAATATAAACCTGCGACATTAAGATGTGTTTCAAGCAAATATACATTTTGAAGCAGAACTTTAAAGGAATTCATTGTCGTGACCATGATGTGGATGGAGGAAGAAGATGATGATGAAGATGGACGAGTTTAAAGAAACACATAGATGTCTCAAAGCCTGCGCTAGCAGCGTTAGCTCAGAGGCTACAGAGCAGGATTTAATTAAAAAACGAGAAACGAGCGGGTCAACCGTTTAAGAAAAAAACCTTGGCCAATCAGGAGCTTCAGAAGGGAGAACAGCATCAGAGTGACGCCATCAGGCTGCGAGGTACCCGTCGTGAGTCAAGGTCATGTGACCTGCGTCTGTGGGGGAATGGCAGCGACAGATTGGCTCGTATCCCGTTTAAACACGCCTCATTTAACGACGCATGAATGAACTTCAGACTGTCAACAGATGTAAATGTGAAGACGATGCGCGCGCGTGTGTGTGTGTGTGTGAGGGAGTGTGTGTGTGCGTGTGTGTTAGTGTGCGTGTGTGTGTGTGTGTGTGTTAGTGTGTGTGTTAGTGTGTGTGTGTGAGGGAGTGTGTGTGTGCGTGTGTGTGTGTGTGTGTGTTAGTGTGTTAGTGTGTGTGTTAGTGTGCGCGTGTGTGTGTTTGTGTGTGTGTGTGTGTGTTAGTGTGTGCGTGTGTGTGTGAGGGAGTGTGTGTGTGCGTGTGTGTGTGTGTGTGTTAGTGTGTGTGTTAGTGTGCGCGTGTGTGTGTTAGTGTGTGCGTGTGCGTGCGTGTGTGTGAGGGAGTGTGTGTGTGCGTGTGTGTGAGGGAGTGTGTGTGTGCGTGTGTGTGTGCGTGTGTGTTAGTGTGTGTGTGTGTGTGTGTTAGTGTGTGTGTGTGTGTGTGTTAGTGTGTGCGTGCGTGTGTGTATGTGAGGGAGTGTGTGTGCGCGTGTGTTCTGCAGCTGAGCAGAAAATAGGTAAAAAGTCAGAGCTCACCTATGCTCCCCCCCCCCCCCACACACACACACACACACACCACAGTTGACTGAAGGTGTAAGAGGAGCTGACGGATGAGGAGCTGACGGATGAGTCGATGGAAGAGAAAGAAGAGAAGGAGAGAAAGAGGAGCGGTTTGTACGTCTAACACTAAACTGAACTACAAAAACTATGACACACGTGTGTGTGCGTGTGTGTGTGCGTGTTTGTATACCTGAAAAATTAAATGTAAATATAAAACTTATCTTTGTATAACAAACTTTTTATCAGCTGCGGTGTGTGTTTACGTGGGCTCCTATTGGTGTTTGTGTGGCTATTGAACACGAGTGTGTTTGCATGTGTGTGTGTGTGTGTGTGTGTGCGTGTCTAAGTGCAGATATATTGTGTATTTTAAATAACAAACTTATCACGCCGACGGTCGGCTGGAATGCTGCTGGGTTCTGTTGGGCCAGGCAGATGTGTGATGTCAGCCTGTTTTTATAAGGTGGGAGTGATGAACAGATACCAGGGAGAGAGAGAGAGAGAGGGGGGGGGGGGGGACAGAGAGAGAGAGGGAGAGAGAGAGAGCGAGAGAGATTACAGTGCAAAGAAAAAAGACTCAAGACATCAGAGGCAGAAATCAGTAATCCGTGCTGCGCCTGTACTGTTGATGTGGCTCCACCAGGGGCCACATACCTGTCTCTCAGGTACGCCAGCGATGCTGGTTGAACGGTGAGACGCACCCGGCTTTAGAAGGGGCGGGGGTGAACTCTGATTGGCTGAATTCCTCGCCGTAAATCCCGGCGAACACTAAACGGCTCTTTGCTGCAGCTTCCTGGATTTGAAGGCAAACTGACCGACTGTTTTTTTTTGTGCCTGAATCTTCTGCGGCTACAGAAAATAGAAGCGTGAAGTCTCAGCGTGTCTGAGGTCGGCACAGAAAACAATTTAAAACCGAAACGTGTCATCTGGGACGTGATTTAGCGCGTCGCCCTCACCGACGCCGTCGGGTCCGGTTCCTACGGAGGAAACCGGGACCGGGGTCGTGTTCGAGGTGAAGGAGGAACGTTTGGACGTCCCGAGTCGCCCCAGACGGCTCGGAGCTGACGACGACAACACAAAACTCCAGGAGCCCAAAATGAGGCCGAGAGAACCGCAGCGGCTCCTCCGCGCTGTATACATCGGACATAAATACGCCGGGCTGGTTTAAATAGACGGTAAACACAGGCAGCAACACGCAGCAGACACGCTGGCTGCTGATTTCTGCTGACTCTCCTCTGCGCCGCATGCTTTCTGGGAACCGCGTGGAGCCAGTCGGGCTGGAACCGCTGCTGCAGTCGTGCGTTTTAGAGCATCCGCCGGCGAGGCGGGTCACGTGACCAAAGCGAAGACGACATGTTCTCATGACGGGTCTGGGATCTCATCAGAGGTCAGCAGGTGAAACCGCACGACGCCCCGTTGAAGGCGTTTAGGTTTCAGTCCTCTTAGTCGAGCACAGAACCACCGAAGACGTAAACAATCAGAGATCCACCAATCAGACGAGGGTTGCTGCAAACAGCTGGGCGGGGCTGGACTTTGGTACCGTCTGTAATCTTTTACCTTACCGGACATGATCACTGTGGTTCTCCACCAGACTCGGGAGAACCCGGAGTAGACCCGAACTCTTCGGAGTCTCATCTAGACTGGGGACGCCTCGGGATCTCGCCTCTTATCCAGGACCTGGATAAGAGGAGGAACATGTTTGGACCAGCTGGTGCTGATTCGGGTCGCTAATCTGAACAATCTTGAGGAGCTGATTGGATCAAATTCTAACTTCCTGTTTCATTCAATCATCTTGAGTCCAGAACCTGGAGGACCGAGAACCTCCTCAGACATTTTCTGAATATATTTAAGGTCTGTTGGGTTTAAGTCCTCAGAGGAGCAGAAATTACAACACAAATGATAAAACCATGGCACAGAAAACCCAAACGGTCGTCTTCCTGCTCGGATCGGAGCGTTAGGCAACTCTTTGGCGGATCTGGATCAGATTGACGCCCCCTGAACATCGAGGGTCTTTAGAGGCGGGGCTAGGAGCCAGTTCTCACAGCCAAAAACATCATTTCTCAGCAGGACTGATGCGTTGGCAGAGTTTCGAAGCTCGAACCTTCAGGCCTTAGCGCCGTTTCGTCTTCCCGAGTGGCTTCAGCTCCCGCTGCCGGCGCGCCTTTCTGCTGATCGTCCAATCAGGTTGAAGCTAAACCGACGGTTGTTTGTCATTTTGCCTTATTAAACTGCTGACTGTGAAACATGGAAACGTCTGCCAGTTTTCACTTCTGGTTTTCACCCTCAACAGGGGTCAGAGCTGCACGGCATTCTGGGATGTGGACGAATCAGCAGAAACACGCTCCGCTAATGCGGCCGCAGGTCACGGCTGTTCATGTGGGCCACAGGTGAACGCCTCACGTTTGGTGAACGGAACGCGCAAGCCGCTATGAGGAGCCAATCGAAAGGGTGACTCCACCCGTCTGGACACCGTCCAATCAACAACTCGAAAAATCCCGCAGCAGTGACTTCAGAGGTTTTACTCTGAAGCAGAAGCACAGCATGCTACGCTAACAGTGCTGCGCTCGACGCTTGGGTTTCTTTTGTGTTTACTGAGAGACACAGACAGGAAGTGGGGAATTTAACTGGCATTGATTGTTTGAACATCAGCAGGTTCCAACCTCCGCCATGTCTCCACCTGCCAGCGGCGTCGCTGCACAAACAGGATGTGGACCAGCTGGCGAGTCACCGTAAAACTCCTCAAGCATCAACAGAGCGATCTCTGAACGGCACCTCCGGCCAATCGGAGCTCCACCCCCCCCCCCCCCCCCTCAGGACAATCACTCTGCGTGCGAACCCTCGACAAGCGCTCCAATGGAGACGTTCACGCTCCGAAGACCATCCCCGCCTCCCCACCTGAAACCTCAAACCAAACATTTCATTTCAGGGTTTATAAGTGTTGGTTGGATCCCAAAGCAGAGTTTATCAAACCAAACACCGAGCCCCGAACGCCCCGAACCCGACGCGTGGAAAACATCAACAGTTGGAAGCGATTCGCTTCCTGACAGGCCAAATTCAGGGCAAAAACCTCCCTAAGAAAAGGCTCCTGCGGCTGGCAGGTCTGCACCTCCTTCTAGTTATTATTATTATTTGCTTCTTCATCAGCGTCTAGGCCGGGATGACCACAGGATTGGACGCTCTGAGCGCCGCCTCGCGTTATTTTGATGCTTGCTATTCGTGGTCTTACACTTTAATGTGCACACACAGCCCGGCCACAGCCAATCACCTGCTTCCTGTCTTTGATTCCTCCTGCAGGAGCAGAGCCCAACGCAGCTTACATAAGAAAAGAAAAGAACCATTGAGCTGTTTGTCTTCCACATAGCGTTCATACAGACTTTATATAACAGTCGGCTCAGAGGGCTGAGGCGCCGGCCGAGGGCCTGGACGGGTAAAGTCCAACCCGACCCAGTAAGCAGGATTTATCAGAGCAGACTTTAAACTTCTCTTGTTTTACAGTCCAGTTACTGATCAACCTGCAGCCTGAGGCCTGGGAACGCTGCACCGCCGTAGCTACACGCTAACACGCCGAGTGTGACCTCTGAACTTCACAGGCAATGGCTAACAGGCCAGCTAACAGCGCTAACGCCGCAAACCATCAACACTCATTCAGCCACAACCCACGAACTGACCAACTTAAAATAACCGTAAACAGAGGAGCAACTGCTAGCTTAAGAACAACTGCTAGCTTAAGAACAACTGCTAGCTTAAGGACAACTGCTAGCTTAAGTACAACTGCTAGCTTAAGAACAACTGCTAGCTTAAGGACAACTGCTAGCTTAAGTACAACTGCTAGCTTAAGAACAACTGCTAGCTTAAGAACAACTGCTAGCTTAAGTACAACTGCTAGCTTAAGAACAACTGCTAGTTTAAGAACAACTGCTAGTTTAAGAACAACTGCTAGTTTAAGAACAACTGCTAGCTTTTAAGTTGCAAAACAGATGCTAAGTACAAAACTAGAACCCAAATGGCTAAACAACATAGTTTACTATAAACTAGCTGTGAAACTAGCTAACTACAACAGAGCAAAATCCACTGTTAACTTAAACTGATTACGGTATATACTAAACACAAATACTGTGATATGTTAGCAGTATAACAACTACTAGAACCAACTAGCTAGTTAGTAATAATAATACTGCAAACTATCCTGGCGGTCGATTGAACCCACCGTGATCCAGGTGTCCTTTCGTTGTTCCTTATAAACCTTTGATTTTCACTCATGAAGCTCCTGCTGAACAGCCTGGCGGTCATGTGACAGGTCATGTGATAGGTCACATGATTTAAGGGTTCAAGGGCGATTCAAGGCTATAGTCATTTTAACACAAATCAGATCAATGTTGTGACCGATACAGATCTTTGACAAAATGTGTTGTCTGTGACATCATCATTAGCGTGATGACAGCTGGCAAACGGTCTAGAAACCTCCGCTTTAACTCCATAATGTTGACATGTAAACAATACTACTACTAGTACAACTACTGTGAGGCTATTTAATCCCACCACACCACACATTCCTGTGTTTACCGAGGCTGTGATTGGTCACGCATCACTTCCTGTATCAATACACGATAACATTAATTGCATGAGAGTCGTTGCGTTTGCTTGCGTCGGAGGCCTACATGCTATTTTCCCTGCTTGCTAACGGCTGAAGCTCCAGCTCTGGAGCTTGTGGCGCTCCGTGGAGGCTGTAACGTGAACCGGTGATGGGGGGGGGGGGCGCATGGCAGACCAGCGGAGCGTGGAGGTTTTCTGGACGGCCTCCATGCATTCAATCATTAACGTTGTTCATACAGTGAAATCTAACCAAGAAAAATACTCACCGTTTGACCGCTTTGCACGTCAGAGCGGTGGACGTTTACCACAGCCCAGGGTCAGAGGTCGGCGCAAAGAAAACCCGTCCAGTTAGGAGTTTTACTCCAGAAAGGAGGGCCCAGACTTCACATTTTAAAGCCTGTTTTAATGACCCACTTTGGGCTCTGCGTGTAATTACAAACAGCAGAACTGATCCAGATCCTGCAGCGGCTGGAGGCCTTTTAACAGACCCTGGTCACATCAGTGGAAAAGGTCAAAGGTCATCCAATCAGGACGACTTAATAAGAGCACGCCTTGAATTTTCTTAAACTGAAGCCAGATCACCGGAGAATCGACATCTGGGGCCGTTTTCTCTCATTTTACATCTTTACGGTTCTTTTGTTTTTAAATCTTAATATTTTAGATCAACATTTCTAATCCCATTTTCCCAGAGCCACATGGAAACGTCTCCTCCTGTGGACCAGGAGAATAAAACGTCCCAAACCGGCGTGCAGTGAAAGCAATGGTTTGGTGTGTGTGTGTGTGTGTGTGTGTGTGTGTGCGTGTGCTGAGGTCAGGTGTCCTTATGTAAGGCTACGTAAGCACACAGAGAGTGAAACCAGCATCACATCCGACCTTCGGTTAGCCGGAGACTCCTCATCCTCGCCTTGTCTCTGCTCCCGGCTGGAGCTGTGGTTTCCTGCTCAGCGTCTGCAGCCGCTGATAGCGCCTCCTCCTCCTCCTCCTCTTCCTCCATCGCTCTGATACTGGGACGGAGTCGCTGTGCTGGTGTCAGAGCTGTGGGAGGAAGAGGCAGCCAGGCGAAGACAGAGACAGAGACGGGCGGTCCATCCGTCCCTCGTCTGTTGTGGTTTTTACCGTTTACGTTTTACAGGTTTTTATTCATTTGCTGATTTTACACCTTTGATTTTATGGGGGGGGGGGGGTTTTGGTTCAACGGCTCAATCTGACCAATCAGATCTCCTGCAGGCTCTGGGTCGGTTCCCTGCAGGTGATGTCATCAGCATCTTCTGCATTCGTGATGGATGACTGTTAATCCGAAGGATCAAGTCCCGACTCGGCCCTCGGGCCGTCCACGCCGCGACGCACACCTTCCACACACCCGCCACTCCCCGCCGTGTCTCCAGCGGTCTCCAGAATGCTTTGTGGCGACGGCGTCCCGCCGTCCGGCCGGCTGCCGGCGTCCCAGAGCTGCGGCCTCATGAATCCAGACGAGGTTTCTGCGGCGTGTGGAGCGACGGCGGGTCGGCGGAGGCCGTTTGTGTCCCTTCCCAGTGGAAACATTATCCTTCGGCCGCTCAGAATGACGCTTCGCCTCGGCAGGAAAACCTCCTCTGGGGCTCCGCTGGGGCTCCGCTGGCTCGCCTCCTCCTTCATTTTGGTTTCTGTAAAGAATAGTCGAAGAACCATGCGGCCCGACCCACACACATCCCGCTCTGTCAGAGCGTGGAGCCGCCGGGAGCCGCCGGCTGGAAATGGCGCCGCCTCGTCGCCTCCTGTTTTCATGGGGTCTATTTTACGGGGCGGAAGATCCCACCTCAGACCGGAAAGGTGAGAAGCCAGAACGGATCAGAGCATCCTGACACCAGCAGCTTCTGACCCAACCCTGTTCTCCTCCAGGAGGTGCACCTGCTTCACCTCCTTTCAACAACAGCATGTATTTAGAGCCAGGTGTGTCTCACCTGGAGCTGGTTGGCCAATCAGAGAGGACTTGTTTCTGTTTCGTTCTTTTTTTTTTTAGCAGTGTGTGTTATATATTTATTATTAGTGACTATATTCACCTGGATATGTGCTGGCGACGCATCCGGGCGTGCCCCGCCTCCATTCAGAGTGGAGGAACCAATGAAATCGTTGCACAAGACGGATGCCCCACCCCAATAGGCGCGAGTTCCTTCTGGCCTCGAGTCTGTTTTCCTCTTTTCACATCTCTCTTCTCCTTTTTTAACCTCTGACACTCATCATTCTTTCTCTCTTTCATCCTTTACTTCTTTCTTCCTTTTTGTCTTCACTGCATTTATCCCCCCCCCCCTTTCCATCCTCATCCTTTCCCGACTTTTCTGTTTTGGTTGCGTTTGATCTTTTTTTAACTCATTCTCAAACATTGTGAAACCGGAATCATCGGATGCTGAATGAATGATCCCGATATGTCCCAAGAGAAGGATCTAATCTGAAGGAGAGAGAGGAAGATCTCCGGAGCTGCAGCCATGAAAAATACTGAAGCTTCACAAAGTTGCTCAACATGAAGAATTCATTCTTCTAGTTTGCCAATACTCCCAAAGTATCTCAAAACTTCTAAGAACTTCTATGCGTCCGCCAGATATGATGACGGCCTTTAATCCCCCAGATTAATTCCTGACAGCTCTCGTCCGTCATCGTGTTTTCAGACTCCTCTTCCTCCTCAGGACCGGTCCGGCGCCAAATGCTCCCCTGCAGAGAAGATGCTGATCTGAGATCAGCCGAGTGTCTCATGAATCACGAAAACGAGGAGTCAGCAAACACACACAACATAAATCTGACCAAAGAGTCGTTATCAGATCGGTGACGGAGAGAGAGACAGCAGGAAGGACTCGCTGTGGACGACACAATCAGAACCACAACAGGAAGGACTCGCTGTGGACGACACAATCAGAACCACAACAGGAAGGACTCGCTGTGGACGACACAATCAGAACCACAACAGGAAGGACTCGCTGTGGACGACACAATCAGAACCACAACAGGAAGGACTCGCTGTGGACGAGACAATCAGAACCACGCAGGAAGGACTCGCTGTGGACGACACAACCAGAACCACAACAGGAAGGACTCGCTGTGGACTCGCTGTGGACGACACAATCAGAACCACGCAGGAAGGACTCGCTGTGGACTCGCTGTGGACGACACAATCAGAACCACAACAGGAAGGACTCGCTGTGGACGACACAACCAGAACCACAACAGGAAGGACTCGCTGTGGACGACACAATCAGAACCACAACAGGAAGGACTCGCTGTGGACGACACAACCAGAACCACAACAGGAAGGACTCGCTGTGGACGAGACAATCAGAACCACGCAGGAAGGACTCGCTGTGGACGACACAACCAGAACCACAACCGCAAGGACTCGCTGTGGACGACACAACCAGAACCACAACCGCAAGGACTCACTGTGGACGACACAATCAGAACCACAACAGGAAGGACTCGCTGTGGACTCGCTGTGGACGAGACAACCAGAACCACAACAGGAAGGACTCGCTGTGGACGATACAATCAGAACCACAACAGGAAGGACTCGCTGTGGACGATACAATCAGAACCACAACAGGAAGGACTCGCTGTGGACGACACAACCAGAACCACAACAGGAAGGACCCGCTGTGGACGACACAACCAGAACCACAACCGCAAGGACTCACTGTGGACGACACAATCAGAACCAATTCAATTCAGTTTTATTTATATAGCGCCAGATCACAACATAAAGTCATCTCAAGGCACTTTACAGGATTAGCAGGGAAAGACCTGCAGGGAAACACAGAACCCAACTTGACCCACAAGAGCAACGGAGGCAAGGAAAAACTTCCCTTTAACGGGCAGAAACCTTGGACAGAACCTAGGCTCATGGTGGACGGCCATCTGTCTGGCCGGCTGGGTTGAGAGAGAGAGAAAGAGAGAGAGAGAGAGAATGGCAGGTCGGAGACGAGTCAAGGAGATGGATAGGGAAGTGATAGTGAGACAGAGCAGGAGCAGACAAAAACTAAATGCTAATGCTAGCGACGTGGACTTCAGTGTTGAGGGACACAGGTCCAGGTTCTGCAGCACCACGGACAGAAGGACCTGAAAGAGAGAGAGGGACAAACAGCGGGAGAGAGCGAACAAGACTACGGGGAATAGAGACATATTGCACACATCTATTTATAACATAAATAATCAGATAAAGGGGGAGGAGCTCAGTGTGTCATGATGTTAAGCCACCAATGCTGCCTAATGACAGCAGATTGATTATACTGATTACTGCATTGATTAGTTATAAGCTTTGTTAAAAAGGAAAGTCTTTAATCTACTCTTGAACATAGAGATGGTGTCTGTCTCACGAACCAAAACGGGGAGCTGATTCCACAATAAAGGAGCTTGATAGCTGAATGCTCTGCCCCCCTGTCTGCTCTTGGAAATTTTTGGAACCACGAGCAGGCCAGCGTTTTGGGACCGCAGGGTCCTAGTGGGGCAATACGGGATAATCATCTCTGTAAGGTAAGGAGGGGCCTGGCCAGTGAGGGCTTTAAAAGTAAGTAGAAGGATTTTATATTCAATCCGTTCCCTAACAGGAAGCCAATGCAGAGACGCCAGAACAGGGGAAATGTGTTCTCTCAGTCTGGTCCCCGTCAAAACACGAGCTGCTGCATTCTGGATTAGCTGGAGATGTTTAATAGACTTTTTGGGGCAGCCGGACAGTAAGGAGTTGCAGTAGTCCAGTCTGGAAGTCACAAAAGCATGGACTATTTTTTCTGCATCTTTTCGGGTTAGTAGGTGCCTGACTTTCGAAATATTCCGAAGGTGACAGAACGCAGTCCTTGAAATATGCTTTATCTGGGACTGAAATGACAGGTCCTGATCAAAGATTACACCCAGATTCTTGGCAGTGGTGCTGGTGGACACTGAGACGCCATCTAGTTCAACTACAACACTAGAACAGACATTTCTGAGATGCTTTGGCCCAAGAACCAGAACCTCAGTTTTATTTAGATTTAATAACAGGAAGTTCTCGGTCATCCAGGAGTTAATGTCCTTAAGGCACGTCTGAAGTCTAACCAACTGATCGACTTTGTCTGGCTGAACGGACAGGTACAATTGAGTATCGTCCGCATAGCAGTGGAAATTTATGCTATGTTTCTTAATAATGTTACCTAAGGGTAGCATATACAGCGTGAACAGAATAGGTCCAAGCACTGAACCCTGTGGAACTCCATATTTAACTTCAGTGTACGTAGAAGATTCATCATGAACACGTACAAACTGAAATCTATCAGATAAATATGATCTAAACCAGTTTAATGCAGATCCTCTAACACCAACAGACTGTTCCAGCCTCTGTAACAGAATCTGATGATCTATTGTGTCAAAGGCTGCGCTGAGATCTAATAAAATAAGCACGGAGACAAGTCCATTATCAGACGCTATTAAAAGGTCATTGGTGACTTTAACTAATGCTGTCTCTGTGCTATGATGAGTTCTGAAACCCGACTGGAAAACCTCAAATAACTGATTGTCTTGTAAGAATTCACACAGCTGACTGGAAACTGCTTTCTCTAAAAGCTTTGACAGGAATGGAAGGTTTGAAATTGGCCGATAGTTAGCCAAGACATCAGCATCTAATGTTGGTTTTTTGAGAAGCGGTTTAATGACTGCTGTTTTAAAAGACTTGGGTACATAGCCTGTGAGTAGGGATAGATTAATTATATTTAGCAAAGCAATACTGATTGAGGGGAAGACTTCTTTAAGTAGCTTAGTTGGGACCGGGTCTAAGAGACAAGAGCACGGTTTAGATGAGGCAATAGCTGCACTCATTTGCTGCAAGTTAATGGGGGTGAAGCTATCCAAGTAACCATCAAGAGTAACAGCCGTATCTCTACTTCCATTGCCAGGGGGGGGGGGGTCAATGCCACACGAAGGCAGACGCTGATGAATGACGTCCCTAATCGATTCGATTTTGGTACTGAAGAAGTTCATGAAATCTTCACTACTGAGACCTATCGGGACAAAAGGGTCAACAGAGCTGGCGCTTTGTGTCAGCGTAGCTACGGTGTCAAAGAGAAACCTTGGATTAGATTTGTTCTCTTCTATTAGAGATGAGTAATATGCACCTCTTGCCTTGCGGAGCGTCTTCCTGTACATTTTCAGGCTGTTTTTCCAGATTAAACAAGACTCCTCCAATTTAGTTGAGCGCCACCTTCTCTCCAGTCTTCGGGATGTTTGTTTTAACAATCTAATTTCAGAATTGAACCACGGAGCTTTCCTTTTTGGTTTTAGTTTTTTAATTCTTAAGGGGGCGATGGAGTCAAGCGTCGTGCGCATCAAGTCCCCAGCACCACCTACAAGATGATCTATGTGGGAGGGGCTAAAGTTACCACACGACTCCTCAGTAATGTTAAGGCTTGATAAAGAGTTTAATGCTGACGGGATCACTTCTTTGAATTTAGCAATAGCACCATCAGACAGACATCTAGTCAAGGCAGTTCTGTTTGATGGAACGTAGTCCAATAATACAAACGTAAAAGTGATGAACTTGTGGTCTGATAAAAAAGGGTTCAGTGGAAATACGATTAATTGATCAATATCAATACCATACGTGAGAACCAGATCCAGGGTGTGATTAAAGCTGTGGGTGGGTTCGTTCACTATCTGGGAGAAGCCAATTGAGTCCAGTAATGAGAGGAAGGCAGTAGCAAGGCAGTCGTCACTGACATCTACATGAATGTTAAAATCTCCCACAACAAGTATCTGTTCTGCTTTCAGAACTAAGCTTGTTAGAAATTCTGAAAATTCTGACATGAAATCAGAGTATGGGCCTGGAGGGCGGTAAACTATAACAATCAGGACTGGCTGGCTTGATTTCCATGTTGGGAGTGACAGACTAAGAATAAGACTCTCAAAGGAGGTATAGTTTAATTTAGGTTTAGTGTTAATCTGGAGCTCAGAGTTATAGATGGCTCCAACTCCACCTCCTCGGCCGGCGTCTCGAGAAATGTGAGAGTTAACATAACCGGGAGGCGTGGCTTCATTTAAACTGAAATAATCTTCAGGACCCAGCCAGGTTTCTGTCAAAGAGAAAATATCAACATGCTGATCTGAGATCAGATCATTTATTAAAAATGCCTTTGACGCCAAAGAGCGAATATTCAAAAGTCCACATTTAATGGTTTTACTATTATTAATTTCTGTGGCAGCAGTTTTTATTTTTATAAGGTTTCCAGGAGTAACACGTCTCCTGTACAATTTAACAACCTTAGGGGGTCGGGGAACAGACACCATCTCTATAGACACCATCTCTATGGGGTTCTGTGTGGGGTTCTGGATGGGGTTCTGGGTGGGTGACTGATCCAGAGGACGCTCAGAGATGGGTGTAGGACTACATCTCTGACTCCTGGTCCCGACTCTGGATTGTCAGGGTTTTGGTTGTCTAACAAACTCGGTCAGATTGCTAGAAATGAGAGCTGCGCCAGCAAACGTAGGATGGACACCGTCTCTCCTAATAAGACCAGGTTTTCCCCAGAATGTCTGCCAGTTATTTACGAAGCCCACGTGGTTTTCCGGACACCACCTAGACAGCCAGCGGTTGAATGACGACATGCGGCTAAACATATCGTCACTCGTCAGATTGGGGAGGGGGCCAGAGAAAACTACGGAGTCCGACATAGTCCTAGCAAAGCTACACACCGACTCAATATTAATTTTAGTGACCTCCGACTGGCGTAGCCGGACGTCATTAGTGCCGACGTGGATTACAATCTTACGGTATTTACGTTTAGCTTTCGCCAGCAACTTCAAATTTGATTCAATGTCGCCCGCTCTGGCCCCCGGGATACACCTCACTATGGCCGCTGGAGTCGCTAGCTTCACGTTTCTGAGAACGGAGCTACCAATCACCAGAGTACTGTCCTCAGCAGGTGTGTTGCTGAGCGGGGAAAATCTATTAGAAACGTGAACGGGGCGGTGGTGAACCGTAGCGGGCTTCGGACTATGCTTCCTCCGAACAGTCACCCAGCCGCCTTGGTGGTTAGCGGCTCGGTCCGCACCGCTAAGGGAGGGCTGGCTAGCTATCGAAGCTACTGGATTCGCTTCTATGGTGCGGAACCGGGTCTCTAAATCATTTAGCCTCGTCTCCAACATAGCAAATAGACTACACCTCTTACACGTTTCGCTGTCAGTAAAGGAGGCAGAGGAGAAGCTAAACATTTGACACACTGAGCAGGACAGCGGAGAGGCAGAGGGAGAAGCCATCGCTAGCTAGCTAGCGGTGCTAAAGCTATTCGATAGTTAGCTTTATCAAACCAAAGGAGAAACGCCCCAAAGAGTTGTGAAAATTGGCGGCGACAACAGGAAGGACTCGCTGTGGACGACACAACCAGAACCACAACCGCAAGGACTCACTGTGGACGACACAATCAGAACCACAACAGGAAGGACTCGCTGTGGACTCGCTGTGGACGAGACAACCAGAACCACAACAGGAAGGACTCGCTGTGGACGATACAATCAGAACCACAACAGGAAGGACTCGCTGTGGACGATACAATCAGAACCACAACAGGAAGGACTCGCTGTGGACTCGCTGTGGACGACACAATCAGAACCACGCAGGAAGGACTCGCTGTGGACGACACAATCAGAACCACAACAGGAAGGACTCGCTGTGGACGACACAACCAGAACCACAACAGGAAGGACCCGCTGTGGACTTGCTGTGGACGACACAATCAGAACCACGCAGGATAGAGCAGAAAACACAGCAGGAATCAAATATTTAAAATATTTAATTGTGGATTATTATTAAACTGATTACAATCAACATCATCAATCAGAAGCAGCTACGCCATCAACATGAATTTTACAACCTGTGAGAGTGTGTGTGTGTGTGTGTGTGTGTGTGTGTGTTTTCCAGGAACTGTGTTGATGGGTTGGACTCGTCCATCCGGCTCGGCAGCATTGTTGAGATGCGATTATAGGAAACCCGACACGTAGCATTAAGGAAAACAGTGATGCAGCAGGCCCCGCCTCCAGACAGGTGAGCCAGTCAGAGAGGAACAAAAAGATCTTCACCTGCAGGGACACACACACACAGAGGTGTGTCGTTGATGAATCGCAGCTCAGACAGATTTAACTCTCCTTTCAGAATCGGCAAAGCTCCTCAGCTTTGGAAGAGGAAGAGGAGGAGGAGGAGGAAGAGGAAGAGAAAGCAGCAAAACAAGACAAAGACAGAAAAAGAACAAGAAAACAAACTGGAGGAAGAAAAGGACGGAGAACAAGACGTGTGGGTCAGGTGAAGGAGAGACGGGAAACGAAATGAATAAAGACTCGATAAACGAGAAGACTCGTCTGGTCTTTATGGAGTCTAAAGTCTAGGACTCTCAAGGACTCTTCAGGACTCTCCAGCCATCTCAATGAGACCCAAGGACTCTCCGGGACTCTCCAGAACTCTCCAGGACTCTCCAGGACTCTCCAGGACTCTCAATGAGACCCAAGGACTCTTCAGGACTCTCCGGGACTCTCCAGGACTCTTCAGGATTCTCCAGGACTCTCAATGAGACTCAAGGCCTCACCGGGACTCTTCAGGACTCTCCAGGACTCTCCAGGACTCTCCAGGCCTGTAATGCAGGGTCGAAACCTGTGGCAGAAGCCTGGCGCCACGCTGCAGCAGAGGACTGCTGCTGTGTTGATGTGAGAGAGGAGACACTGATGGGGGGGGCGGGGGGGGGGACAGATGGAGACAGCTGGGAAAAACCTCCTCTCTGCTCCCAACGAGGAGCCGACTCCTCAGCTCGCCACAAACTATTTACAAGCCCTCCAAAACACGCCAGAAAATAACTTCCCACAGCAGGACAAACCTCCTCTAAGTGTCCACAGCAGGAAAACAAAAGGCCTGTGTTTACGGGACGGACAAACACAGACGGACGCGGCCGCCTCGTTAAACAAAGACGTGAAGACGAAGATGGACGAGGACCTGAGACTAATGATGCAGGAACGTTCCTCCTGCTGCGGTGTCGGGTTTCACCTCCGCACAGGAGACAAGGAAACAGAAATAAAACAAAGACCGAAATATTCATCAGCTCATATAGACAGTATGATGTCACGTTAATGTCCCACACAACAGTCCAGGTTCACAAGGTGAAACAGTCCAAGATCACACGGTGAAACAGTCCAGGTTGACACGGTGAAACAGTCCAGGTTGACACGGTGAAACAGTCCAGGTTGACACGGTGAAACAGTCCAGGTTCACACGGTGAAACAGTCCAAGATCACACGGTGAAACAGTCCAGGTTCACAAGGTGAAACAGTCCAAGATCACACGGTGAAACAGTCCAGGTTGACACGGTGAAACAGTCCAGGTTGACACGGTGAAACAGTCCAGGTGCACACGGTGAAACAGTCCAGGTGCACACGGTGAAACAGTCCAGGTGCACACAGTGAAACAGTCCAGGATCACAGGGTGAAACAGTCCAGGCTCACAGGGTGAAACAGTCCAGGTTGACACGGTGAAACAGTCCAGGTTGACACGGTGAAACAGTCCAGGTCCACACAGCAGTGTCCTGTGCGTCCACACCATCAAATGATATCAACTTCGAGATCCAGATGATGCATCATGTAATCTCAATTTGGCCCCAGATCAACCTGGTTTATTGATTACAGATCGATCAGTTGAACATGTTCATGTCTTCGGGCTACGGATACAAGTTTTATTTTAACGTGAATGTAGAGAAAAGTCATGAATGAATAGAAGATGTTTTCGTCTTGGATGCAGTTTACTTGGAAGTGTCGCTTATGTAAGAAAGTGTGTGTGTGTGTGCGTGCGTGTGTGTGTGTGTGTGTGTATGTGTGCGTGTGTGTGTGTGTGCGTGTGTGTGTGTGTGTGTGCGTGTGTGTGCGTGTGACCACTGAAAAGAGGAAGTGCTGCTGTTCAGCTCCTGCAGAGCCTACATGCTTCCTGTGGCCGTCCACGTCGTGATGGTGGTGGTGGGGGGGGGGGGGCGTCTGTGGTTCCCATCATCCTGGGCTCCTATCAGCTCCTGCAGTCGCGCCCCCCCCCCCCCCCCCAGGTCTGGCTGTTACACCGGTGTGCAGCTTAAATAACAGCGGCGGCTCTGATCTGAGGTCAGATCTAATCTCTGGGCCCATCTGCTCCGATCAACAACAACACGGGTTACACACCGCTGCCGGGTTCATTCATCAGCTCCGCCCCCTCTGCAGCCTATAAATACCCCATCGGGTGTGTGTGTGCGTGCGTGCGTGCGTGCACGCGGCAGTTGGCCGTTACTCATTGGGAAAGTGTTCCTGTGCTTGCAGCAGAAGAAGATGAAGAAAAGAAGAAGAGCGTTGGCCAACCGGGTCTCAGCTTCTCTCTTCAGGTGATCAAAGGTGAAGGCGACGGTCCGCCAGCGTGACTCCGCCCCCCCGGCATGTCATGTAAAGGGTGACCCTGAATGTGGGTGCGGCCTCTGTCCAGTCAGTAAACAGACCACAGTGACTTCCAGCTATAGCCCCGCCCCCACCGCCAACAAACAGCAACAGGTGTTTAAATAACAAGAAATCAATGAGATGATCATCATCGCCATCACCCTCATCATCATCATCATCATCATCATCGCCTCCATGCTGCAACGTTCTGATGAAGGTGAGGAAGACGAGCTGCTCCGTGAAACCGATCAGGATCAATACGTTTGCTGGCTTGGCCCTCGTGGGAAGCGACGTCAGAGGCTGAACCCGCCTCTGAACCCGCTGGCGGTTCAGCCTCTGGAGAAGCAGAATGCTTGGCGTGTGCTGTAAAAGTGGACCCGAGTGGACAGAACCTCTGCTCCGACAAAACACAATGACTATATTCAGGAAATGCCAGCTCGCCGTGGGGCGCCGGCTCGCCGTGGGGCGCCAGCGCCAAGCGTCCGCGGCCCAGATGCTGACATCGGACCCTGAGAAACAACAGAGACAGAAATATTCCCAGAACCGCAATCATCTCCGAGCCAAACGGCGTCGCTGCCGCTGCAGTTCTCCGGTTCTGCTGCTCAGACCGACCACACTGAGAAACAGAAGAAGCCCAAGGGGGGGGGGGGGGTCCCACCCGGGGGGGTCCCGCCCCCGGGATCCAGCTGAGGACCAATAGGGTCACAGCTCAGGTGTGACAGGTTGGATCATTGGGCTCCAGATAATCTGTGACATCATCATGATGTCATCATAATCATTACATTCTGTCTTTCTAATGAGATCAGAAGATGCTCCTGATTTTGTTTCAGAATCCCAAAATCATCATCATCACCATCATCATCATCACCATCATCATCACCATCATCACCATCACCAGTGACCTCTGACCTGACGGTGAAGGGCGTATCCCAGCATGCTGCAGGAACACACACGTTGAGTCACAACGGGTTAAACCGCACACACACTTCCTAATTCATCCTGTGTGTGTCACTGCGCTGAACACGGCGTCATCTGAGGACCGGTTCATTCTCTGATCCAGACCGGGTCGGCCTTTAGGAACCGCAACGCCTCCTGACTCGTTTGGGATGAGCTGCTGATTACAACATACAGGTGACATACAGGCGACATAACAGGTGACATAACAGATAACAGGTGACATACAGGCGACATAACATGTGACATAACAGGTGACATACAGGTGACATACAGGTGACATAACAGGTGACATACAGGTGACATACAGGTGACATACAGGTGACATAACAGGAGACATACAGGTGACATAACAGGTGACATAACAGGTGACATACGTATAAATTAATGTCTTCATGTTTGCTGATTATTGTTTATTAACGTTTAAACAAGCCATGAGTCCAAACTGATTCTATTTCCAGGAACGCATTATTCCTGGAGAGATCGAGCTGGCAGGGCGTGTGCGTGTGTGTGCGTGTGTGTGTGTGTGTGTGTGTGTGTGTGTGTGTGTGTGTGTGTTCAGTGGTGGTTGGTGGGGGGGGGGGCTCAAATGGGGAAACTTACGGGAAGGAAGGAGGAAGAAGAGGAGGAAGTGTGAGTGACGGGAAAGACGGGCATGCGGTACAAAAAGATGA
>NC_090897.1:950095-979977 GCF_040956055.1 Brachionichthys hirsutus
GTCTTCTAGTCACACTGATTCTTCTTCTTCTCCTGAAACACTTCGCCAGCAAAGAATCAATCAGAGAAATCGATAATCGGGAATCTTGTGTCGTTTCTTGTGTTTTTATTTTTGTAGTTATTCCCAGATAAATCTCAAAAGAATGTAAAAAAAAATCATTCAAAGAAAACTAAAGAGAAAGTCGACGAGAGCAGAGGACAGAAGAAACATGATCAGAAGTTTAAACTGGTCTCTGCTGGGATAAACTGGTTTTAATGGCGTCCCGGTTTAGCTCTGGGGTCACTGGAGTGAGTGACATCATCATCAGGCTGCGTGACGTGTACACAGATGTGGGCGGAGCCTTTGCTTTGTGGTGACGTAGCTCGTTGCCTGTAACGCGGTTGTTCCAGTGTTTTGGGCTCTCGGGGCCGCCGTAGGCTTCTGGAGCCTTTCATTCAGAGATGACGAGCGCATCTTTGTCTCTGGGCCTGTCGGATCGGGTCACACTGACGGGTAAACAACACCTGAGCGCCCTCAGGCTGATACCGAGGCCACGCCCATCCTTCCCATGAAGGATCATGGGAAGGAAAAAAAAAACAACAACCAGGAAGAATAAATCATTTAAGTCAACGGGACGAGGGAAAATCTAGAGTAACGGATCAGCCCGGCAACGCCAGGGCCCGGCCCGGATACACGGAGCCAGGGCCCGGTTACACGGAGCCAGGGCCCGGCCCGGTTACACGGAGTCAGGGCCCGGCCCAGATACACGGAGCCAGGGCCCGGCCCAGATACACGGAGCCAGGGCCCGGCCCGGTTACACGGAGCCAGGGCCCGGCCCAGATACACCGAGCCAGGGCCCTGCCTGGATACACGGAGCCAGGGCCCGGCCTGGATACACCAAGCCAGGGCCCGGTTACAGGGATCTGACCCTCTAACCGGGCCAGGGCCCGGTTCTGACTGGTTGGTTTGGTAACCGCTTCTGGTTGGAGGCCGTTCGCCAACGGAAAATCACACTAACGTGATTTGAGCTCGTTCAATGAACACATCTTAAAAACCCGCAACTTCCTGTTAGGGGCGCCGTTAGTCAACGGGCCCAGCCCCGTCCCGTAAACGGCAGCAGGTGATTTGCAGAACTAACCGACCGCAGGACATCAATAAGAACAAGTGTCTTCATCGCCGGCGGGTTTCAACATCTGAAGCAACAACAGCCGAGTCTTAACAGCAGCTGGTCGCGCGCAGGGCTGAACGGACGACCTTCGACCCCGGGATGAGTTCACTGCCCCCGCCATGTATTCACAGGCTTCCTGCATTGGGTCCATCAGAGCTGGCGCTGAAGGTGGGGCCCAACGGGCCAGCAATCGACTCCCATGCTGATCAGGTGAAGGGCCTCGATGTTAGCATGCTGGCTAACAATCAGGGGAAATCAATGCAATCATTGATCGGCTCTGGAGTTTCCCTGCAGTCCAGAACCGACACAATCAACGATTCGTGCTCCACAGAACCGGTCTGGATCAGAACCGGTCTGGCTTATGCTCCCTGGCGACCATCGTTAGCGTTAGCATGCTAATTCTCCGGACTCAAACCTTTGGAGTGTTTGTTTTTAAAGGTCTTTGACCAAAGCAGGATTCAGTAAATCGACACACGAGGCTGCTTTCCGTCCGTCAATGACCCCAGAAATCACACAAAACTAATCTGCAGCAGCAAACAGGCCGGTGAAGATAATCTGTGGGAGTCAGGGTGGGATTATTCCACTGCTGTGGAAATACAATCCATTCATATTCAGAAGAAGGTCAGAGGTCATGTCCTCATCTTCCTCCTCTGTCCTTAAACTGTTCCAGCTTCCCAGTGAATCCGGGTCCAAACAGACGGGCTCTCAGATTACATAATCTCTCTCCTACACGCGTTACTCTCCATAATGAACACACTTTAACGTGTTACCGTGGTTACATCCCCTCCCACGGTACACCTAGGGAGCACACATCACAACACCGTGACATCACTACTCCCACACATCCAATGACAAGTCAGAGCGGGCAGCCCGCCCCCTGATTGGCTGCTGGTCGTCCGTCAAAACGTCCTCATGTTGTGGCGAGATAACGACTTTGTCGATTGGTGATAATCAATCACCAATAGTGAGCAGAAGAGAGTGAGACACGTGACCAAAGCCCCGCGTGCGGCGTCGATGCCGAATCCTCTTAGGGACCACGCGGCGCCGCGTCGTCATGGCTGCTGAACAATGGAGCGAATCTGAGCAGCGTCACCGTTACGTAAGAGTCCGTGTGAGCCGTTAGCCGGCGGCTAACGGCAGCAGCTTAAAAAGCATCCAGTCAGCGTGAGAAGTTCAAACAGCGAGCCACGATACAAGGCAACCAGACCCGGACCTGATCCGGGGGGGGGGGCGACCCCGCCCACGGACCGGCCTCCAGTTCAGGACGTCTCCAACTAAAATCCGTCACAGAGATGGAATCTACACCAATCAGCTGATTCCATGAACGTACTTCGTGCTAACGTTAGCATTTAGCACGTCCCGCCGCCCCTCCATCCATCCCTCCCCCGGACGTCACCCGTCTGCCGCCATGACTACAGGTCGTCCCGCTGTAGCTGGTAGGCGGGGTCTGACACACATCCCAGTGACCTTTGACCTTTCGTGAGGTGGAATTTAGAGAACCGATGACCATTAGATGACATTTAAAGAGGTAAAAATGATTCCAGCTCTTCTTCTCGTCTTTTTTTCGTCTTTAGTTCTTTGTCCCGTTTCCTCATTGTGTTTCCTCATGCGTGTGGAGACGAGTCTTTATTTAACCCTAACCCTCTACCAGGGGGCGTCGACCTCCGCTAGCACCATCGTCATGGAAACACAAACCATCTGAAGCCCGTCTCCAGACGACAAATGAGATCCAGGGCCAGATTTTTATTGGTGGTCACAATGCCTGCCATGAGGTCATCGGTTGTTCAGGACATGGCACGCCCCGCGATGATGTCACTACGATGATGTCACCACGATAACAAGACTTTGGAGGTCTCCCTCGTAACGAAAGAGCTTGACCCGGTGAACCTTCACCTGGAGCCCCCTCCCCCCCACTGACAACGAGAACTTGACCACTTCACGTCGAGTCTCGTAGCCCCGCCCCCTGATAATGACTCGGGTTCCTGAGCGTCTGGACCGTGACGTAGAATGGTATGTGTGTCATATTGTTGTTGTTGTGTTGCTCCAGCTGCTTTGTGTTCCGGCTGACAGGACGGTCGTTCAGGTTCATCGGCCCCGTCGCCGCTGGAGGAACAAGAGATCACACAGGAAGCGGTTGTTTGTTGACTTCCTGTTGCGGGTCGGCGGCAGACGATTGGCTCGGGGTCGCCGGCCCAGTTTGAACCGGCTGTTTGAGGAGGGAAGAAAAATACGTGCTGGGGCCCCGAGTTCAGGAGGAGGGAGTCTTCCTCTGTTCTTCATCTCCCTCTGTCTCCTTTCCTTTCCTTCCCTGCCTCCTCTTCCCTCGTTTTATCTCTCATCCTCCATCATTTCTTCCTTTTTCCCCCACTTCTGTCTTTCATTTCCCAAGTTCCATTTGATTTATTTTTTCCTTCCCTTCTTCCTTCCCTTGCCTCCTTTCTTTTATTAATTAAACCTGGGAGACGAGGGGCAGGAGTTAACCGGCACAGAGCCTGGTCGTAAAAAGAAACGGTCCGTTTGGTTCTGGGAAGGTGTGACGATGGAAAGTCAGACTTATCGGATCAAAATGAGAAGAAAAGAAAAGGTTCCGATTGGATCATCTGATCGATTCAGTTCCGGCCGCCTGATGGCGCCGACTCCCTGGAGCAGGAAACGCCGAGCTCCTCGTATCTCCTCCTATCACCTCCCACCAGGCTGGGGAGACGCTCACGGGTTCCTCTAACAGAACAGCTGACAGCATTTTAAAGGTTTATTCCGATGTTATCACACACACACACACACACACACGCACACACACACAGGAGACGTCCCCGATTGTCTCGTCTCTTTTAACGGAGACCCACGCGGTTCAGACTTCTCTCTGAGGACGTTAGCGGTCCTTTGACTTCTGGCACCGGTTTAATCCAGTTAAAGCTGATAAAGTTTATTTTACGTTTTTTTGTGAGTAATTCGATTTTTATCGATGAGGCGTTCTCCTCATGCAGCGGTGTCGGGTTTCACCTCAGATGTTTCATGATGCTCAGCTAGCCCTTATCTGAGCAGAGGACCGCCGTGTGAGGGTCGAGTCTCAGATCCAACACAACAACGAACATCCAGGTAGGGAGCCGGTCCTGACAAGCCGGTTCTGTTAGAAGTCTCAACTTCTAAGACACTTAACCAAACACAAAAAAACAAACAGAAAAGCTAAACAAACAAAGCAAAGCAAAGAAACAAACAGCTAGCTAACTAAACAAACAGAGAGCTATCCTAACTAGCAACCAGCTAATCAATCAAAGAAACACACCAACAAACAACCATTTACAAAAACAATTATGGTTAGCTGGTTGATTGGGATTGGGCAGAAACTGACCAATAGATTTCCAATCACCTTGTTGAGTGGGCGGGGCCTGGACCAGAGGAGACCCTGTGTTGTTGCGGGTCTGGAGGAGAGGATTGATCATAATGATCAGTGTGAGTCAAGCCCCGCCTTTCTGTTAATCTGTCCAATGGCTTTAGCCCAACCACAAACCAGCCAATCAGAGCACTGGAGGAGGCACCAGCGCTTCAAACAGCATCTTGTCGTTTCCAAGGCGATGGAGGAACCTGCGAACGCAGCGACGCTAGAGCTCAAGATGGAGTCCTCTTCTCCGAGAGTTGAAATCACCAGCGTGGCGGCGGCGCCTGACTCTGCTTTGACTCGGACTTTACCCACGATACGGGGGACCAGACTGAGCCATTCCTCAACAGATTTATCCGCTGCCTATGAAGCCGCCCTGATCGGTGATTAGCCCCGCCTCCATCTGAAGCCCTCTCGAAGTGAGGGAAACGAGCCTGCGGCTGCAGTGGCTGATGGGAAATCCACAGAGGGGCATTTGTTCAGGTGACACTTTCACAGCTCCAGGCTGAGCATATGAAGGCTAGAACTGGAAACATCTACCTCACACTGGAGGTCACACTGGAGGTCACACAGAGGTCACACGGAGGTCAACCAGTTTGAGTTCTGTCAGCTGATTGGCCCTCATACGAGCCGGCTAACGCACGCGGCTAACGAACGCCGTGGAGGAGAACGACGCGAGACATGAAGCGCTAATCCGCTGCTTCCACTGCAGACAGGGGTCAAACTCGCTCCTGGACACCTCCCTGGGGACGTCCCACAGGGAGGTGTCCTCAAGGAAGACCTCGGACACGTTGGAGAGCGTCTCTCAGCGGGATCAGTCGGGATCCCTCCGGAAAAGCTGGAGGAGAAAGTCTGGAAGTCCCGGCGGAGACTGTTGCCTCGGCAACCCGGCCCCGGATGAGCGATGGATGGATGGACGGACGGACGGACGGACGGACGGATGGACAACCATTAATAGTTAACAGCTCACATTCAAACATCTGCTAAATGTTTTTAACAGAATTTTACATCTCCAGGCTGAAGAGAATAAATTCAGATTTTTCCAGGCGTGCTTGAACACAACAGCCTGATCTGAAATCAGCTGATTAGCATTAGCCTCCAGAGCTAAACGTTCACCACTGGATTGATCACCAGGAGGCGCCTCCCTAAGGTGATGCTTGTTGCTGATCAGCTGACTGGTGTTATTGTTTAGGTGTCGTCTGATTGGACGTCACAACTTCCTGCTATAGATGCTAGTCGGTGGCTAAGCTAACCGGTCATCATTAAAACAGCGGCAGGAACCGTTTACTGCCTCAAACTCAAACCACGTTGTGTTTCTACCCAGAACCTCCTTCTCCTCCACGGCTCCTCCGGATCCGTCCAGAGCCTCCTCCACCCCCCCCCCCCACCCCCCAGAGCGGAGCTGGCAGCTCCCAGCGCCGCGGGGAGCGTCCCGCCTCGGCTCCAGCTTTTTATTTGCTCCCTCGTTGAATTTTATTTACTCTTGAAGGAGTTTGATGATGAACAGCCGTGAAGCGATATCAGCTCCTCTGGGAGGAGGCCGGGGGGGGGGGGGGCTGCACTCGGTGGAAGCTGGACGCAGAGACAGAGAACCGAGGGGACAAGGAGCAGAGGAGACAAAGAGACAAGGAGGAGGAGACAAGGAGCCGAGGGGACAAGGAGGAGAGGAGACAGAGAGCCAGGGGGACAAGGAGACAAGGAGGAGGAGACAGAGAGCAGAGGGGACAAGGAGACTCACTCCTAACCTTTTTTTGCTCCCTTCCTCCTCTCCTCTGACTGTGTAGTTCATCCTCTCATCCTCCTCTCCTCCCTTGGCTCTGTGTGGTTCATCCCTTCCTCCTCCTCCTCCTCCTCCTCCATTGCCGAGCGTTGCCTCATGCAGCCGACCTGCAGATGGGACGTCGTTCTCTTTAATATTTCAGCTGCAGGTTCTCCTCCTGCTCCATGACGACATTTAGAGCTGAGGAGGTGTAATGCTGCTCCAGCACCACCGGGGAGCACGAACACAGCGAGGAGGAGGAGGAGGAGGAGGAGGAGAATATTAACGCGCTTGTTCTCTGTTCTTGTGAAGATGAATGACCCTCTTCTTCCTCGGTGGTCGTCTGTGGATCATCTCGGTCCTAAAAGCAGCAGCTTCAGTGTTTCTGTCACCATCACTATACTCTTCTCTGATTGGCTGACATGAACAGGTTCAGGATCCATACACAGAGTTTATGGATGGAGTTTATCCTCAGGATTTACCGCCTGTTCTACGGCTGTATTACAAACAACAACACCCGAAAACCAGACGTAGATCAGTCCAGAAAAACACTGACTGAACTACAAAGGCATCTAAAATATGAAGAGTCTGTGTTCTGCAGCAGGCTAGCATTAGCATGTCTGCAGCAGGTTAGCATTAGCATGTCTGCAGCAGGTTAGCATTAGCTGGTCTGCAGCCACTATGGAGTTTATTTATGCCTCTATAAGAAAGGCATCAGCAATGTCATGACATCATCAGATAAACTGTATTGAACAATGTTAGCTTAGCATTTATTTTGTTTTTACAAGCATTGCTAAAACAGTCTGAGATTGCTGCTAATCCCGTTTCTCATGTTTGCGCCGCTAATGGCGGTTTGGAGGCGAATCGCCGCTCAGAGCGAGGCTTCAAAGCAAGGCTTCAAAGCAATGCTTCAAAGCGCTACGTGTTCGGTTACTTCATCGGGACATTTTAACCACGTCATTTATCTTTAATTAATCTATTCAGAATTGTACACACGCGTGTAAAGAGTTTTACTTCACTACATTTACTGACAGCTTTAGTTACTTCTTGCAGAACAAGTCGTTTTAATCTCATTTAACTGAACATGCTTTGATTTTATATTTTTCATTCTGATCAGGTCTTTCAAACGGAATAATATTCAGGACAGACATGGAAGGAATATTACCATTAAACTGTTTGCTGTCCTTTTGATGCAGCAGTAATAAAATAAAGAACATCTACATAATAATAATAATAAACTGATTAGTTTACATTAGAATACTTGTACTCCATGTTTTATGCAGGACTAGTGACAGAATTTAAATATTTCTCTCTTCTCAGGCCCGATGGATAAACTTCTATTGATTAAATCCCCGTTATCAGCCTGAAGGGATGCAGGCAACCGGTTTGCCTCAATGGAAACGTGACGTCAGCGGCTAATGAGCGGAAGCTGTAATCTATGCGCGGAGGGCGCCATCTATGGGTCAGGAGTGGGAGTGGCGCCAAAGGCTTCAGCTCTACTGCTCAACTCGACTGAGCTTCGACTCCAACTTCTGGACGGCTGTCAGTAAATGAGAGATTCGGTTCCGAGCAGTCAGAACTAGTCAGAATCTATTATTTAAAGGTTCCGAGGTCCAAGCAGAAGTTCTGAGGGGCCAGAGCCTGCAGACACGGCTGTTTTAAAGTGCTTTATAAATAAAGTTGAGTTGCGTGTTCTTCTATATCTATCTCCCGTCCATCTGTCTCTGGTCTGTCCTGCTTTAGTCTTTGCTTGCCTTGTCTCAGATGTCTTCTGGTTTTCTCCCGGCCCGCTCTCTCTCTCTTGGTTGCCTACCGGATCTCTCTGGTGCTGGTCGTCTCTCAGTCTTCTCTCAGTCTTCTCTCAGTCGTCTCTCAGTCGTCTCTCAGTCGTCTCTCAGTCGTCTCTCAGTCGTCTCTCAGTCGTCTCTCAGTCGTCTCTCCGTCTTCTCTCAGTCTTCTCTCCGTCTTCTCTCCGTCTTCTCTCCGTCTTCTCTCCGTCTTCTCTCAGTCGTCTCTCCGTCGTCTCTCCGTCGTCTCTCCGTCGTCTCTCCGTCGTCTCTCCGTCGTCTCTCCGTCGTCTCTCCGTCGTCTCTCCGTCGTCTCTCCGTCTTCTCTCCGTCTTCTCTCCGTCTTCTCTCCGTCTTCTCCCCGTCTTCTCCCCGTCTTCTCTCCGTCGTCTCTCTGTCGTCTCTCAGTCGTCTCTCCGTCGTCTCTCCGTCTTCTCTCCGTCTTCTCCCCGTCTTCTCTCCGTCTTCTCTCCGTCGTCTCTCAGTCTTCTCTCCGTCTTCTCTCCGTCTTCTCTCCGTCTTCTCTCAGTCTTCTCTCAGTCGTCTCTCAGTCGTTTCTCAGTCGTCTCTCAGTCGTCTCTCAGTCTTCTCTCCGTCTTCTATCCGTCGTCTCTCAGTCGTCTCTCAGTCTTCTCTCCGTCTTTTCTCCGTCTCTTCTCCGTCTCTTCTCCGTCTTCTCTCCGTCTTCTCTCCGTCGTCCCTCCGTCTTCGTCCCAGAACTGTTCTGACTGGGTTCGGACTGAATCCCAGCTGCATCCTCCCTGTTCCTGGCCGTGTCCCGGCTCTATCCCGTCTGTATCTCAGCCCGATCCTGCTTCAGTGCGAGCGCCATCAAACCTTCATCCTCCTCTCCTCTTCATCGGTCCCGGCTCCTTCTCGGCTCTGTTCGCTCTCTGTTTGGGGAAACACTCATGATCCCAGCAGACAGACGCCAGTCCTCATCCTCGGTCCGGCTGCACCCAGGATCAGTTAGTTTAACCCCCCTGAAGTTCAGCGTCTCACAAAGGGGGTCTCTGTGTGTTCTGTGGGGTCCAGGGGGGGTCCCAGGTTTGGATGTGGACAGAGCCTCCAGCTTTCTGCTGAGTCAGGCATTTGGTTTGTGTGAAGCAGCAGGAGATTTTACCGATCGCTGAGGGATTATGGGTAATTTCAAAGTCAAAGAAAACAAATGATAAAGTGTGGACTGAACATCTTCATCCATCTGGTGTTGATTCCACGATCATTATTCACCATCAGAGTTATTATCATTCTGGTTTCTACTGCCCACACGTGAGGAGTCTGGCTTGTTTTCTGGAGGGGGGGTTGGGGGGGGGGGGGGGGGGGCAGGCAGCATAAGGATCAGAGTGCTATTCCCAGACAGAAAAGAAGCGATGTGATGAAAGAGGATGACTCCTCTAATTCGTGAGCCACTCTTTTTTTTTTTTTTTCCCCAGCACATTTTTCTATTTGGTATGTTTCAAATTTCTATCAAAGTGATTTAATCTAAATGTATTTAAAATGAAAACTAACCACGACACACAGGTGGGACCAAATATTTAATATCAAGCTTCTTTACTTTGTTAAATTTGTCCTTAAAAACAAATTTCACCTCCAAACATTCGCTTCAGACTAAAGTCCCGCCTCTCACTGGAAAAACAGCTAATCAGACACGCGGATTGAGAGCTGGCATTTTTAGTGACCAATCGGACTCCAGGGATTGGGGATTTACTTCCCTTCCGCGTTTCGCCAGTTTTGTTCCTCCGCGCTTACCATAGTTTTAGTTTGTGCAAACATGGCGGCTGATAGCGGTAGCGGCGAGGATTTCGTGAGTTACGGAACTCCGTTGGAGCCTCTGGAAGAAGGTGGAGGCCATTTTGACATTTTAAATGAACAGTCTTTGCACTTTCTGCTGTTTAACGGCGCGAGAAACGAGCCAAGACGTTTCCAGCCTGAACTGCACGATGCTAAGCTAAACAGCACTAGCTAGCAACAAGCTAACCTAGCTGCTGCTATTCGTAAACCAGACTTCAGTCGAATATTTATCAGATTTCGTTGTCATTACCGGATGAATGATTTTACTCTGCATCGTGTTCGTTACGGATAAATGCGAGGCGTTGCGGGACAGTGGGGGACAGTACGGGACAGTGCGGGGACAGTGCGGGGACAGTGCGGGACCCACATAGTTCAGCTCGGCGGCATCAAAAACAAAAGACCAAACACAATTAAATATCATACGGTTCATCCGCCCGGTCCAAACCTCCATGTCCGCGGGGCGGCCACGCGTCGGTCCTCCGGTCCCGGTAGCTCCGGCTGTATTTCTCTACCCGGTCCCCGGTGATCGTCCCCGGTGATCCACACGCAGGTGCGTCTGCTCCCACACCTGGATGGGCTCTGTGACCACGCCCAGCGCTGTCCACGCAGGGATCAACAGAACAGCTGGCACACTTGAAACCATAGCAACGCATACACAATGACCTCTGACCTCCGGATAGTCTCGTCCATCGCATCTTCTAAGATGTTAAATCTGCATCTGGTTTGAATTCAGACGTTCCGCTTTGTATTAAATGCTGTATGTTTTACTCCCACCTGCTGGCGGCAGCAGTAAATATTATTATTGATCAGAGGCGTGTGTTTTGATCGGCAGACGAGCCGCCGAAGAAGCCGGTCCCGCTCCACGAGCAGACGGTGAAGGATGAGAAGGGACGCTACCAGAGGTTCCACGGGGCGTTCACTGGAGGCTTCTCGGCGGGATATTTCAACACTGTCGGCACTAAAGAAGGTCAGAGCCGCTGAGGGTCAGAGGTCGGCCATGGTTCAGCTTCACCAAATGTCCTGCTAAAGAATGAGATTTATTGACCCGGGGAAAAGTCTCTCAAAGTTAGGTGGAGCTTTTTAACTGTAATTCTCCTCCTCCTCCTCCTGTGGCTTTCAGGCTGGGCCCCGTCAACCTTCCTGTCGACACGGCAACAGAAAGCCGAGAAGCAACAAGTCCGACCGGAAGACTTCATGGACGAGGAGGTAGAGGACATTTGGGGGCTTTTACCTTTTATCTGAGACGATCCTGCTCCTCCGATCTGATCGACAGGATTAAATGATCTGCTGTGAGGGAACAGATTATAATGATCCAAACTGACCCGAGGTCAGACTAAAACTGATTCAGTCAGGAGTCAAATGGATCTCCTGAAGCTCCTCCCCCCGTGTCTGTGGAGAGGAACGTGGGCTCTGGTGCGGCTGACTGTCGTTGTTCTTCCTGTTCCTCAGGACTTCAGCGAACACGGCATCGCTCCCAGACAGATCACCACCAGCCGGGAGTTCTCGTCCGGCCGCAGAGACGAGGTCCAGGAGAAGGCCCGGGCCGTCTGCGCCCAGGCGTCCCTCATCGCCGGGGACACTCTGCTGGAGGAGCTGATCGCCCCCGCCAGGTAGGACGGCGTCCAGCCCGGGGACATCGCACAGGAAGTGACGCTCCAGCCCGGGGACATCACACAGGAAGCGACGCTCCAGCTCCTTTGCTCTCTCTGTCTTCTGAGGAGCGCTTGTTTTCTCCTTCAGGTTGTCCGTCGGGGTGGAGCTTCTGAGGAGGATGGGCTGGAGGGAGGGGCAGGGCGTCGGGCCGCGCGTCAAGAGGAAAGCTCGCCGGCAGCAGGCGGAGACGTCCCGCCCGAGGGACGGAGACGGCAGAGTCCACGGCTGCAGGCCCCCCCCCGGGTCGGAGGAGTCGGAGGTGAGACGAGCCGTTCCGGGACGGGCGTGGAGCCTCCGTGTCCTCCGACGGCAGGACGAGGACGCTCATCCTCACGTTTCCTCCTGTGTTTGGTCCGGCAGCATGAGGATGAAGATGACGAAGAGTTCGCTCCAGAGGACGTGACCTTTGCCCCGAAGGACGTGACTCCAGTCGACTTCACCCCCAAGGTGGGCGTTCAGGGTCTGGGCTACCGGGGCCTGGACCCGGGGCTGGCGCTGCTGGGCCGGGGCGGACCCGAACACATCGACCTGTTCAACCCGCAGTCCGACGCCAGGAGTCGGCTGTTCGGAGACAAACCGCGGAGCTCGCGGCGAGGGGGCGTGGCCGGAGAGGTGACCGACCGAAACGCTCGATCGGCCCCTTTTTACTAACAATGAACTCCTGAAGTGACGCTTTGATCCTGCAGGCGTTTGGAGTCGGGGCCCTGGAGGATGATGATGATGAAGAGGTTTATCACAGAGACTCCATGTCCAGGTACGACACGGTGCTGGGGGGGGAGGAGCCAGGAGACGGGCTGTACGGCTGGACGGCGCCGCAGCAGTACACCAAGAAACGAGGTGCTCGTCATCCTCCGCTGGCGTCGTGCGTTTGAGTCTGTCGACCAATCAGAGGCTGCTAATCCTCCGTGTCCCGCCTCCACAGGGAAAAACAGAGACGCGTCGTACCTCGGGAAAATCCTGGAGGGGTTCACGCTGGCCAATGACAGGCCTGAAGAGAAAGCAGTGAGACGTCTGTCTGTCTGTCTGTCTGTCTCCGTCTGTCTGTCTGTCTCCGTCTGTCTGTGACGGAGTCCCCCACTCGTCTCACGCTACTTCCTGTCTGTAGATCTTCCCTCCCCCCCGTCTGCCCAGCGACTATCGTCCGGTCCATCGTTTCCATCCGTCCGTCGTCGCGTCTCTTTCCGGGGTCAGTCCAGCGCTGGCCGACGCCCTGAGGTCCTCCAGGGGACACATGGTGAAGGAGGAGCCCCAACCGGGAGGACGCCACCAGCTGGACTCGGGCCAGAGGAGGACGCAGCTGGGAGAAGACGCCCTGCAAGGTCGGGGACGAGGACACCGTGTGTGTGTGTGTGCGTGTGTGTGTGCGTGCGTGTGCGTGTGTGGGCGTGTGTGTGGGCGTGCGTGGGCGTGTGTGTGGGCGTGTGTGTGTGTGTGGGTGCGTGGGCGTGTGTGTGGGCGTGTGTGCGTGTGTGTGTGTGTGTGTGCGTGTGCGTCTGTGTGTGTGTCTGTGTGTGCGTGTGCGTCTGCGTGTGTGCGTGCGTGTGCGTGCGTGTGTGGGCGTGTGTGTGTGTGTGCGTGTGTGTGTGCGTGTGCGTGTGTGTGTCTGTGTGTGTGTGTGTGTGTGTGTGTGTGTGTGTGCGTGCGTTTCAGATACTGACGTCCTGTTCTGGTTCTGATCAGGTCCCAGTTCCGTCATGGATCTGCTTCGGCCTGAAGACAGACAGCGACTGCTGAACATCCGCAGCTCCTCCACCGAAGCCGGCACCCAGGTTTCCCATGATGCTTTGCTGCCGGCTGCGGTCGCCCCAGCCTCCGCCTCCGCCGGCCTCCAGCAGGAAGCCTTGGCGGCGTGGAAGGGCGTCCCGACCGCCTCCCAGACCTTCAGGCCGTTCGACAAGAACCCCAGCAAGCAGGCCCGCTACGAGCTCTACGTGGACCGGCTGAAACGGGGAGACAAAGGTGGGACGCCGCCCCGCCCCGCCCCGCGTCACCTGTGAGACGCGTCCTAACGCATTCCTTCCTCCGGTGTCCCAGACGCGCTGGAGCAGAGTCTGGACCCGGGCCTGACGGAATGGGAGCGCAGCAGGGAGAGGGACGAGTTCGTCCGCGCCTCCATCCTCTACCGGCCCACCTCCTCCTCTCTCTCCTCCCGCTTCACCAGGGCCACGGACCGGGAGGACGGGGACAAGGTGGAGGTCAAGCAGGAGGAGAAGGAGGTAGGAGGTCTCCGTGGAAAGGCTGTAACCTAGGTAATGGGGGGGGGGGGGTCACGCCTGGGGTGAATCTGTCTGTCTGCTGTCGTCAGGGAGACGAGGACGGCAAACAAGCCGCCGTCAAAAAGAAGATGTTTGGAAAACTGACCAGAGAATCGTTCCAGTGGAATCCAGACAAGCTGCTCTGCAAGAGGTTCAACGTCCCCGACCCGTACCCCGGGTACGTCCCCGTCCCCGTCCCCGACCCCGTCCCCGACCCCGACAGGACGCCGTCCGTCTGAATGTGCCTCTGTCTCGCTCTCCGTTGCCGTGCGACAGGTCAGGGATGGTCGGACTTCCGAAGGTGAAGAGAGACAAGTTCTCCGTCTTCAACTTCCTGACGGTGAGCGACGGCCGGGAGGCGTCGGGTGAGTTCGTTTCCTGTTTACAGCACACAAACAAACATCAGGCAGGAAGTAAACAAGGCCTGCTCCTCCTGCTGCTCCTCCTGCTCCTCCTCAGCTCCTCCGATGACTCCGGGGCCGGACAAGAAGTCTCGGTGGGACGTGTCTGACAAGAGGAAGAAGGACCCACTGGGCGACCTGCTCACTGCTGCACGAAACCAGAACCAGACCGACCCGGGACAGACCTCTGGTCCAGCAGGGGGCAGCAGAACGGAGGTGGGGGTGACTAATGGTCTATCCTCTGGAGAGCGATCAATAAATCTGACCTCGTGTTCTCTTCATGCAGACGTCTGAGGATCAGCAGAACCCGGGAAAAGAGGAGCAGCAAGAGGAGGAGGAGGAGGAGGAGGAGGAGGGGGAGAGCAGGCCTCCCATGGATCTATTCAAAGCCATCTTCGCAGGTTCCTCTGATGAGAAATCCTCCTCTTCATCAGAGGGAGAGAGCAACGAGGAAGAAGAGGAAAATGACACAAAGGAGGAGGCCCTGCCCCTCTTTAGTATTCCCTCCGTCTCCTCCTCCGTCACCACCTCCATCTCCTCCTCCGTCACCACCTCCGTGACCTCCTCCACCTCTACCTCCACGTCCGTCTCGACCTCCGTCACCTCCTCCACCACCACACTGGGGCAGCAGACGGGTAAGAATCCACACGGGGAGCGATCTAATCACCTCCTCCTCCTCATGAAGATTTTGTTAAACTTCAGTGTTTGTTTGTTTCTCTTCTCCTTTCATCTAATCGTTTCTCCCAGAACTCCCAGTAGAACAGGAGGAGGTGCTGACCTGTTGCTCCTGCACTGATTCTATCACTTCTTCTCCTCCTGCAGTGATTTCGTCTCAGAACTCGACTCCGCAGCAGGCGGAGTTTGGTCCGAGGCTCCCGCCTCCATCTGCGGCTCCGCCCTCGACAGGTGAGTTTATTTAAAGCATCGTTAGCAGGGAGACCGCTAGCAGCCACCAGGGAGCGCCAGAGACACGTAATAACTGGGGATGAACGATCATAATTTGCCTTTCGCTCCCTTGTGCAGCCAGAGGAGGCGCCACCTCCTTCTGCTCCCCTGTTGAGAAGCGCAGTAAGACTAAGGAGAAGAAGAAGCAGCATTCCAAACGCAGGAAGGAGAAGGTAGAACAGGAAGAGGAAACGTCTCGTCTCACCGGTTCTTCTTCTCTGAATCGTGCTCAACCGGTTCGTTTTTTTACCACAGAAGAAGTCGAAGAAGAGTAAACACAAGAAGAGGAGCAGAAGAGACGAAGACGAAGACGATTGGGTGCCGACAGAGGAGCTGTCCCAGAGGTAAACGCAGGGAGGCCGAGTCCGATCAATAAACGAACCTGCGTGTAATCACCTCTGGCGTTTCTCTGTGGCTCCTCCCCCCCCCCCAGGCTGAAAAGTGTCCAATCGCACCAGAGCCGGTGAAGAAGCAGGAAGTGTCCTCCGCGAGGACGACCTCGACTCTCATTTGACACAAACGAAACGTCCTGATGAAGTCGTTACCGTTGAATAAACCCACTTTTATTGATCGCGGGTCGATGCGTGTGATCAGAAGGTGCTCTGCTGCAGGCAGCGGCAGCCGCAGCCGGCGGGACACTCGTCCTGCCGCCGGAACCAGTCCACCATGTGGACCGTGTGTCCCCCGTGGCCGCAGCTCAGGCAGAAGTTGGAGGCGCCGCGCACGGCGACGTGGCAGACGGCGCACTGGAAGGCGAGGCGCCTGCAGACGGCGCACTGCGTCCCGCGGGCCTGGCTGCGGCAGTGGCAGCAGTACACGCCGAACTCTGCAGGGAGACGGGGGGGTCACCACGGCAACAGGCGTGCGTGCGTGCGCGTGCGTGTGTGTGGAACCGTACCGACGCCTCTGTGCGCCTCGGGGGGGCAGGACGTGAACTTGAGCACGTCGGCCCGCTTCTCCCTCAGACCCCAGCGGTGCAGGATCTCGCCGTAACACTTCTTGAAGTCGTCAAACTGCAGCGTGTTGGTCGGATCCAGCAACCTGCGGGGGGGCAGGAAGTGACATCGAGAGGACAGGAAGTGACATCGGGAAGACAGGAAGTGACGTCACCGCCCTGCCACGCCCCCCCCCCCCGTGTTTCGCCGAACTACCTCTTGTTCATGTCGTGCTGCTCGCGATCCCGTTCACCGGGATCTGCGTAACTCTGGTTGCCGTGGCGATAGTCATCGGGAGAGGATTCGCCCCAGGGCGTGGCGTGCTCAGAGTCTCGGCCTGTCGTGGAGAAGGAGGCGTGTAAACGAGCTGCGATGTCCATTGGGGGGCGCTGTGGAGACTCACCTGTGCTCCAGGTGGTTGAAGTAACGGCGTCAGAGATGCTGGAGGAGGAGCCTGAGGTGACGGAGTTGGACGTGTAGCTGGACTGAGACAACGACACGCATGTGACTAAAGACACGGAGACGGTGAGAATCAGCACGTCCACGACGAAGGGAGGAGACTGACGTAGCGCAGGTGGTGCAGGGGGGGCGGGGGGGGCATGGCGGTGCGTGACGGGTGATGTCCAACCTGGAGACAACCATCTGGAGGCGGAGCCTGAGTTCTGAATACACTGCACAGCATGGCAAGCGTCTGGACGTCGCTCATGTGACTGTAGTGATCCAACCTGGAGGACACGAGGACACTCCGTTTTCCTACGGCCTCCAAACGCCTCGTCAGCGCTAAAGCAACACGTAGCATTCAGGCGTCGGAGGCCTTTCATTGGCTACGCCGTGAAGCTTCCGCTCCTGATTGGAGGACGTAAACTCACAGAGTCTCCAGCAGGTGGCGTCCAAACGGGTGTCTGGCCCATGGCGTCTCGGCGTCCGGGTCCGAGTCTGGACTCAGGTCCTGATTGGTCGCTGCAGATGCCAAGGCCCACACCTGCAGACGACAGCCAATCAGAAAGAGCGGTGTTACAAACACGCAGACACCGGATCCAGAGGGACACCTGGACCAAACGCTGGACCCCCCCCCCCCCCCTCCGGAGGTCTCGGGACGACGTCGGGACGTTTGTGGAATCTTTGATGAGAGAGAAGACGGCGCCTCACCTTCGCCACGTCTCTGCGTCCGACGGCGAGCGCCGCCGCCGCGTTCTTCTGGCACGTTTCCTGGATGTCGTTCGCGTTCAGACTGACGGACAACAGGCGCACAAAACACACGGAAACGGTCACCGAGCGTGAAGGCGCGGCCGGCCGGCCGGCGTCTCGGCGGCGCTCACATGTAGCTCTCCCCCAGCGCCTTGTGGACCGGCAGCAGGCAGGAGATCTCCTGGATGATGACCTTCCCCGCCAGCTTGATGGGACGGCCGCCGGAGTCGGACCCGTCTCGCTTCGTCTTGAACCGCCGGGATTTCTGACGCGCAGACAGACAGACAGACAGGAGGACGCGGAGGCGGGCCCAGAGAGGACAGAGCGCCACCCGATTAAAAGTGGTCTGACGGAGGACGTCGACGCGGCGACGAGACGACGGCCGGTAACGACGAGGCGGCCCGTTGGGAATCGACCAATCCTCTGATTGGTCGTCTGTCTCCAGGCTCGACTCGTCACTCGGCAGTCTTTCCGTCGCCGTGCCAACAAACCGATTGTAGCTTCAGGAAACAAAAACTGAGCCGAATTACAAGAGTTTCAAATTAAAAGGCAAAACGAACTCGGCGCGGCGGCGGCGGAAACTTACCTGATGGCGTCAGACGTTAGTAATAAAGCTTCAGACATGACGCTGAAATTAGCCAAGATGCTAATCACTGATGCTACAGAGGCCAAGCTAAAGCTAATTACTCCCGTTAAATTCTATAGGTTATATATATATGGGGAGGGGGAGGGGTTAGCCTAGCCTAGCCTAGCCTAGCCTAGCCTGGCTCTGTTGAATGTTCAGGCACGGACCGCTATTAGCCACTCTGAAGCTAACAGCGTCGCCATTGATGACGTTTGATTTCAGGAAGTAATTTTTTTTTTTTTTACCTTTGCTTTTCTAATTGTTTGTTTGTTCGTGTTTTAACAACCGTTGAGGGGGCGGGGCTAACTGTTCTGCGCCAACTGAAGGTAGCAAAGACGCTGCTAGGAACATTTAAATAAGACAACGTCCAGTTTGACATTCAAAATACACGGAATACGTTGACTTTGTTTGACACACGTTTGTTAGTCAAGGAGACGACGGCCAATCAGTGACATGCAATGAAAAAAAACAAGGTTCAAATCTGAAGGACAGGATAGGAGGAGGACAGGGCTCAATACCGGCCAATCACGGAGGGTTTGGACAGACCAGCGGCGGGAGGCAGAGATTGCGAGCTTCTGATTGGAGGAGAATAGGAGTGGTCAACGGCACCACAGGGGCAGGTGATTGGCCGGAAAAAAAACAAAAACAAATAGAAGCCCATCAGGAAGAGAGAGAGAGAGGGGGAGAGAGAGAGAGCGAGGGTGTTTAATCACCACAGGACATTAGTGAGGTCATCAGGTGAAACAGAAAGCTGGCAGTGCTCTCGATTCTCAGGTTCCCTGAACTACCCATGAACCCAGACAGGGGGCGTGAACCCACGGAGGAGGCGGAGCTTCACACAGAAGCGATCGTACCGTAAACCCTAAACATTACAGATCTAGAATGTTTCAAACTGAACGCACGCTGCAGCAGGTTCAAAAGAGATGGGGCTAACGCACACACGCGCACGCGCACGCACACACACACACACACGCACACACACACACACACACCATTTAAACAGTGACAACCAGCCAGATGTAGAGGAGAAACAGAGCAGCTGATCAGAGGTCAGACCTGTGTGTGTGTGTGTGCGTGTGCGTGTGTGTGTGCGTGTGCGTGTGCGTGCGTGTGTGTGTGCGTGTGCGTCTCACCCGTTCTTTATAGTAGAAGGACGAGATGGAGACGGTGTCTTTGTCGGAGCGGGTCGGGCTGCCGCTGTACAGCCGCAGGGCGCTCTGAGACTCTGAACGCATCTTCATGGGAGTCAACACTCCGCTGTGATAGGCCGACAGCGCCGACAGGGACCTGGAGGGGCGGGACGGCACGCAGACAGGAAGCGAGGCTAAACGGTTAGCTTAGCTGCACCAGAGGGGAAACGACCACCAAAGCTAACGGCTGTGTGGGGCGCCTGCTCCTACCTGGGGGTGGGCTCCGTGGGCGGGGCTGTGCGGTGCATGGTGATTGGTCGGGTGAAGTAGACCAGGCAGCCGGTGCCACAGAAACGGGCACCGGAGGTCCGAGGGAACGGGATGTTGGCGTCCTGAAGAACCGCGGGACAAAGTCACGAGGGCGGAGTCGCTAGATCAGACACAACCATTGGCTCAGGGAGAAGCGTCGGCGCCCTCACCTGGTAGGACCCGTACGTGTTGGCGACTCGAGGGAACGCCTGCAGGACCGGCGTGACGGGGTTGGACAGGATGAAGGGACCAGAGGCCGGACCGTCCCCCTGGGTCTGACGGGAGAGACGCACGATGAAGGTGGAGGACGCTTTATTTCACGTCTGATCTTTAAACGGGCGTCCGGGAAGACAGACGTCGTGGACGTCCTGTCTGGGGGGGGGGGGCGTCCTCACCATGTCGGACTCCAGACAGGACACCAGCTGCCGGACGCACGGCTCCAGACAGTTCTGGTTCCTCTTCACCTTCTGAAGAGACGTGTCTCTCAGAATCTGAGGAGAGACGTGGCGTTACGGGCGTCCGAGCGGTGCGTTCAGGAGCGTCCGTACCTTCTGGATCTTCGTCTTCATGGTGGAGGGGATGGTTGTCGGGGAGACGAACTGGAAGCTGGGCGCGGCGTTGTTGGGGTACTGGGCAGGAAACTTGACCACCAGATGAACCTGATGGCTGCCGAAGTGAGCCGACACCGTGCAGCTGCGGTTCACCGCGTCCATCTGGACGGCAAACAGCGTGAGGTCACTTCCTGTTCCTGCACCGGAGCCGACATCAGAGGAGAAACGTCTCACCTCCACGTCGACGTTTCTGATCTGCAGGTTGACCAGAGAGAACTCCTGCTGCAGCGTCTGGGGGACGCCGGGACCCACGGCCGAGTCCTGGCGAGACCCAGAGTCCCGATCTGAGACAGAGGGATGAGAGGAGAGACAGAGGGATGAGAGGAGAGAGAGGGGGATGAGAGGAGAGACAGAGGGGTGAGAGGAGAGACAGGGGGATGAGAGGAGAGACAGAGGGGTGAGAGGAGAGACAGAGGGGTGAGAGGAGAGAGAGGGATGAGAGGAGAGACAGAGGGGTGAGAGAGGTAAAATCATCTCTTTCCTGTTGGTACACCTACTATAGCATTAGTTGCCATGGTAACTGAGCCTGACTCTGTTCCTTCTCACCCTGCAAGCCGTCGGATGCTGAACCACCAACATGTTGTCCGTCAGACTCCTGAGCCGATGGAGACTTCTCCGAGTCCCCGGCGAGCGACGCCCCCTCCATCAGGTCCTCCCCCAGATCACTGACACACAGCTGCATCACAACAACAACAACAACAACAACAACACAAACATCAGGACCAACCGGAGGAAAGAGACGCTCCGAAGACGAGGACTGACCTTCTGCAGCTGAGGGTCCACCCTCCATATCCGCAGGGTCTGGTCTCGGGACCATGTGACCAGCTGGCAGTCCTTCGAGCCTAAAGGCAACAACAACAACAACAACAACAGAGTAATAGCAGTTAGCAGCTAGCAGGTAATAGCAGTCAGCAGGTAATAGCAGCTAGCAGGTAATAGCAGTCAGCAACTAGTAGCAGCTAGCAGGTAATAGCAGTCAGTAGGTAATAGCAGCTAGCAGCTAGCAGGTAATAGCAGTTAGCAGCTAGTAGCAGCTAGCAGGTAATAGCAGTCAGCAACTAGTAGCAGCTAGCAGGTAATAGCAGCTAGCAGCTAGCAGGTAATAGCAGTTAGCAGCTAGCAGGTAATAGCAGTCAGCAGGTAATAGCAGCTAGCAGGTAATAGCAGTCAGCAGCTAGTAGCAGCTAGCAGGTAATAGCAGTCAGCAGCTAGTAGCAGCTAGCAGGTAATAGCAGTCAGCAGCTAGTAGCAGCTAGCAGGTAATAGCAGCTAGCAGCTAACTCAGAGAAGAAGAAAAATGTCTGCAGCTTGTGGAGTGGAAGGAGTTGCAGTCCACCGCCGGTTCGTGATTGGTCACCTTCTTTCTGAGGCCTCCACTGGAACTCCAGAACCATGTCGTCGTGTCCAACGAAGGCGTGGACGGGACTGTTGAGGTCCAGCATGCTCCATAGCAACAGACTGTTCTCCCTCCTCAGCTGAGGAACCATCACCGTGACCAGCCCGTTGGAGAAGGGCTGGGAGGGGGGGGGGGGAGGGGGAGGAGGAGGAGGAGGACTGAGTCGGAGCACCAGGAGGCGCCGCACGCCGTCAGCTCCTGATGCTCACCGTGTACCTGGCCTTCCACACCGGTACCTGGCAGGACAGGATGTTCAGGTACTTCCTGGGCTGCCGGTAATCCCAGAACTAAACACAGCGGATCAATAATCAATACATTCTCCTCCAGCCAGCGCTGCGTTCGGGGCCGCTCGTTTTCCTCACCTTCACGGAGTTGTCCTGGCCGGACGTGGCGAGGACGAACTCGTTGTCCGGATGCCAGTCGAGGCCGTGGATTTTGGACAGGTGAGCCGCCAGGTACTCCGCCGCCGTGTTCGGCTTCTGCTCACACACCAACGCAAACGTTAGCGCCGGCGCCGGACAGGGGGGGGGCGGGGGGGCGACCCGGCGCTCCCTCACCCGTTTGTCCCAGATCCGGACGTCTCCGTCGTGACTGGAGGCCAGCAGGTTCTGGTTCTTCCTGTTCCACTTCACCTGGGACGCCCCGGCTGGTGAGACGCAGACGGGGGAAATCAAGACCGGGAAACTGTGGTGCGTTCAAAGACACGCCGACGTCTGGCAATCCTCCAAGAAGGGGGGAAGGAGAGCCATCGCCCGGGTGAGGAGAACCTTAAGTTCTAAACGCTCACCGACTGTGGACAGAACCGCCGTGGGCTTCCGGGTGTCCCTGCAGAACCAAACGGAACCAAACAGAAGACGACTCAGAACCTCATCCCTCAGCGGACGAAACGTTGGTTCTGAACCGTCGGTTCCGCTCACCTGGTGTCCCAGATGTAGATGTAGGTGTCCACCGAGCTGGTGACCAGGACCTCCGGCTCGAACCAGGACCAGTCCAGATCACTGAGGACCAAACACAGAGGCGGCCCGCATCAAAGCGGGCCCCTGAACGCACCACAGAGAGGCGAGCTTTGCTACCTGATGACGCGGGTGTGTCCCTGCAGGGACGAGTGGACTTGTCCACAGCCGTCCCTCCAGGAGTAGAGGTCCACGCGCTGGTTGCTCTGGAGACGAGACGCGCGCAGTCAGAAACACGTCTTTGCGTCGGAAACCTTTTAGTCGTCGTCGACTCACCGAGGCGGCGAAGACGTGGGACTCGGACCCGTGAGGGTTCCACTGGACCGTCCCGACGTCCCACTTGCTCTGTCTGCTGATCTTCCTGGGGGGCTCTGAGGGAGACTCCAGGTTCACCATGTACAGGAAGCGGCGCCTGGAACGCACGTCCACACCAGAGACGGGTTTAGGGGAGTCCTTCGTCGCGGGGGGGGGGGGGGGGGGGGGTATTCATCGTGGTGCCTTCAGGTGCTCTGAACTTACCCAGACAGCACAGCGTGTGAACCCAGGCTGTCCACCGACATGGCAGTGGCCTGGAAACACAGGGGGGGGGGGGGGGGAAGAGGAGGAGGAAGAGGAAGAGGAGGAGGTCCGGATAAGAGATATCTTCCTCGTTATTCAGAATACTTTCTTTTTGTGACACTGAATAAATATTGTAAAAATCTATTTCAACATGAGAAGATGAGGGAGACAATGCTTCCGGTCCAACGTGATTAATTTGGTCCTCAAAGGTCATTGGTTGGTGTTGCTCCAATCAGAAATCATGGCCACCGCCAGCCAATCAGGTTACAGCTTTAAATTGAACAGCAGTCTGAGCGATGGAAACCTAGACAGACGTTTATTTCACCGAATTAAAATGTATATTACAAGATTTTTACTCAGAAGTCGGAAGATAAATATAACTATAAAGAGTGCAGCTAATTCTTTAGCGCTAATGTATCGTTTAGACTCGTCAGAGCTGCAAACAGAACGTCTCCACTCTTTGAACTTCTGTGACGTAATCGATTTTCTCATCGATATAATAATGAATTTAAAATGGAGGCGCCGCATTCTTTCCTCCACCTGTTCAAATACCTGAGCATCCCGAAACTCCACCACCACATTCTCGCTGCTCCAGCGAGCCGCCATCTTCCTCCTTCTACCGTCAACAAAGGGTCACGTGACAGCAAGAGCCTTCAGGCTGCGTTCAGGATTTGTGGGAAAATACGACATCGGACAGGATTTCCTTAAATAAACACTACGACAGATAATTGGCTTGATGTAACAAGTTAAAAGATAAATTACAAGGATAAGGTATTATAGATTATATATAGAGTATTATTATTATATTATAGACGAAGAAAAAGCTTTTGGGACCTTGATATAACATAAATTCCAAAGGTTTGTTTCTGAGCCCTCGTCTAAAAACAAAACACAGAACACTCCAAAATTATGTATTTTAAAAGTAATACGCGTTAAGAAAAATAACTTCAGGAATACAGTAATACACCGAATCACAGACTTTGAATAACGGAGGAAAGGAAAGTTTAACATTTCCCACTCGGGGGAATTGCGTTGAACCGACGCGAGACTCTTCCGTGTCCTCTGATTGGTCGTTCGGACGCCGTCATTCAACCAACATGGCGCCGAGCTTAGTGGAACATGTTGTCGCAGACGCAGGAGCGTTTTTAAAGAGAGCTCCTCTCCAGGTGAGATTTAGTTCACGTTTAAAGCAGAAACGTTGAGTAGCATTAGCTTCGTGTCCGCTAGCATGTAGAGGTCTGTGCTGCCATCCAGTCAGGCTGTAGGGAAGCTAACAGGCTAACAAGCTAACGGGCCCCCGTCTCCGTACAGGCAGCAGACATTTCCGATAAACGGATCATCGATCTTTTATGCTGATCATTAACTGCTCCGTCTCTTCCACGCAGTTTTAGTTTTTTATTGTGACTCGGCTCTTTCTTGCGTTTTCCTCCAGGACATCGGCAGGAACATTTACACCCTGAGAGATGTGGTGGATGAGATCCGAGACAAGCCCACCAGGAGGAGTCTGGCCTTCCTCCCGTACCAGCTGGTCTTCAAAGAACCGCGACCGGAACACATCAGACTGGGTAACCGGAACCCTGAACGTCCCACAGAACCTTTGGATAGAACCCCCGGCTGCAGGCGTGTGAATGGCTGCTTCTCTGTTCTCAGTGACGGAGTTCTCCAAGAAGACCGGGGACTACCCGAGCCTGTCTGCCACCGACATCAAGGTCCTGGCGCTGACCTACCAGCTGGAACTGGAGCACGTCGGATCCCAGCACCTGAGGGAGGAGCCCAGCGTTAAGGTACCTGAGGGAGGGGCCCAGCGTTAAGGTACCTGAGGGAGGAGCCTAGCGTGAAGGTACCTTAGGGAGGAGCCCAGCGTTAAGGTACCTGAGGGAGGAGCCCAGCGTGAAGGTACCTGAGGGAGGAGCCCAGCGTTAAGGTACCTGAGGGAGGAGCCCAGCGTTAAGGTACCTGAGGGAGGAGCCCAGCGTTAAGGTACCTGAGGGAGGAGCCCAGCGTTAAGGTACTTGAGGGAGGAGCCTAGCGTGAAGGTACCTTAGGGAGGAGCCCAGCGTTAAGGTGCCTGAGGGAGGAGCCTGGCGTGAAGGTACCTGAGCGACTGGCGACTACTGCCCCGTTAATGTCGCCGATCAAACATCGCTTTTCCCGCCCGGGAAGACGATCTTCTCTTCGTATTTTATTATTTAGACTTTATTCTGAAAGTCTCAGATGTTTTGTTTATTTATTTTAAACCGTCGTTTGATGTCATCACTTTTGTAAAATGAACATTTCAATGCCGTGTCTCCAGATTAACATCCAGAGCACCCAGCGCCACCCGGAGACGCCGGTTCATGTTGCGGGATTCCACTTCCCGTCCAAGGTGAGAACTTCCTCTTCTGTGAGAACAAAATGGCAGTTGTGGCGAAACGCCTGCGGAACACGTTTCTGTTGACTTGCAGCAGAAGGACGACGGTCCGACCGTCCCTCGGACTCCGACGACGACGCCAAACCCGTCGGACGGCGACGAGTTCAACAGCTTCCGGTTCTGGAGGGAACCGCTGCCCGCCATCGACGGCGACCTGCTGCAGCTCCTGGTCGGCGCTCCCGCGAACAGCGGCTTTGATTTGATGCTAACCAGGAAGCTAAATGGCGACACGGTCGCGATTCATTCTGTGACATCACACCTGAGCGCGGTTTTGTGACGTGGGGGCGGATCTTTATCGCGGCGTGTTTGTGTGAAAAGGAGGATCCGGTGCAGACGGACGCCGACGCCGACGCCGACGCCGACGCCTTCAACAGCTTCCAGTTCTGGAGGCAGCCGCTGCCGCCCGTCGACGACGGCCTGCTGGAGCTCATGGTGAGTTCATGTCAGGTGGGCAGCGGTCTGAATCCCGATTGGCTGGCTGACAACAGGCTGCGCCCTGGTTGGCTGTTTGCAGAAAACAGAGAGCAGGTCAGACGCGTGGCCGCGGGCAGAGGACCAATCAGAGGAAGAGAACGAGGAGGGAGGCGGGTGGATCACGCCCAGTAACATCCGACAGGCGCAGATGGCCTCTGCTGATTGGACGGCTCCTGCTGATGTCAGAGTTGGGTGTCTGACCACCGACTTCGCCATGCAGGTAACGGGCGCCGCCCACCCGAGTTCCAGGCTGGCGGATGGACCAATCAGCTGTGACCTCTCGTCCCTCCAGAACGTTCTCATTCAGATCGGACTCCAGGTTCTCTCCGTGAACGGGATGCTGATCAAACAGGCGAGGAACTACGTCCTGCGGTGCCACGCCTGCTTCAGGTGAGTTCAGCGAAGCCTCATCCAGACGGTGGCGCTAGAGGGAATCGCTAGCCAGCGCTAGCAGTGAAGCTAACGGTGGTTTTCATTCCAGCACGACCAGCAACATGAACAAAGTCTTCTGTCCTCGCTGCGGGAACCAGACGCTGAAGAAGGTGGCGGCGACGGTGGACCAGGACGGGAGCGTCCGGATGCACTTCTCCAAGAACCCCAAAGTGTTGAACCCGAGAGGCCTGAGGGTGAGACGGGCACGCAGACAGACAGACAGACGGGCAGACAGACAGACAGACGGGCACGCAGACGGGCATGCAAGCAGACAGGCAGACGGGCACGCAGACGGATGGGCGGGCAGGCAGACGGACGGACGGGGAGGCAGACGGACAGACGGGCAGGCAGACAGACAGACGGGCAGGCAGACAAACAGACGGGCAGGCAGACAGACAGACAGACAGACAGACGGGCAGGCAGGCAGACGGACAGGCAGACGGGCAGGCAGGCAGACGGGCAGGCAGACGGGCACGCAGACGGACGGGCGGGCAGGCAGACGGACGGACGGGGAGGCAGACGGGCGGGCAGGCAGACGGACAGACGGGCAGGCAGACAAACAGACGGGCAGGCAGACAGACAGACAGACAGACAGACAGACGGGCAGGCGGACAGGCAGGCAGACGGGCAGGCAGACAGACGGGCAGGCAGGCAGACAGACGGGCGGGCAGACAGACGGGCACGCGCCTGACCGCCTCCTCCTTGTCTTCCAGCACTCGCTGCCGCTGCCTCAGGGGGGCAAACACGGAAACAACCCCCTGCTGGTGGAGGACCAGCGGTTCCCCCAGCAGAGACTGTCCCGTAAAGCTCGCCAGAAGACCGACGTCTTCAACCCGGATTACGTGGCCGGGGCGTCGCCCTTCTGCGAGAACGACATCTACAGCCGGGCCGCCAGCCTCCAGATCCGAGACGGCCAGGGGGGCGGCGGCAGGAGGCGGGCCAACCCCAACGCCGCCCGCAAGAAGTTCGTCAAAAAGAAGTGACGCCCGCGCCGACGGCTGATTGGACGGTTGTAAAGTGTCTCATGGAACTTTAAAGGACGGACAGACGAGCCGGTGCTGCAGCTGGACCGGAGACCCGGTCCGGTTCTGTGGTTCTGGTTCCCGTCTTCTACCACAATAAACTCTGAAACGGACTCGCCTCTGATTCTTTAATTATCGAATCGTTTCGTAAAGTTTCTTCTTTAATACGAGACATTTACGGCTCGTAATCCGGATCCTACAGAACCGGGTCACCGAGGGGAAACACCAGAACCTGGTGCTCTGATAAGCTGACCCGTTAGACAAACCCTACGAGAGAACGAGTTCAGCCTGTAACCATGGAAACACTAAAGGCACAGGTCCAGTCATGATGTTAGGCTGACTTTACGTTCTGCTCCCCGTCCGTACGACCAGAACCGCCGCGGGTCAGCCGGCTTCATTCCAGGGACGACTCTTCATCTACCGTCTCCGGTTCTGGTTCCGGTTCCTCCGTCTCTTCTGAATCTCCGAGGCCGGACCGGGTCGGTTCTGTGAACCGCATCTCGGAGGCCAGGCCACTCAGATCAGCGGCGACGTTAAGCTCCGCCCCAGCCGGCGAGAAAGTCTCTCTGTCGGGAAGCAGGAAGTCCAGCGGCTCCAGGATCGCCGAGACGTCGACGTGGCCCAGACGGCCGTACCTGAGCAGGTGAGTCGGAGGAACGCCTGCAGAACAACGAGGAGCGCCAATCAACCAACAGAGCAGTGACATCATAGAGCGGTGACATCGTCAGAGCGATGACATCATAGAGTGGTGACATCAGAGCGGTGACATCATCAGAGCGGTGACATCATCAGAGCGATGACATCAGAGCGGTGACATCATAGAGCGGTGACATCATAGAGCGGTGACATAGAGTGGTGACATCATAGAGCGATGACATCATCAGAGCGATGACATCAGAGCGGTGACATCATAGAGCGATGACATCATCAGAACGATGACATCAGAGCGGTGACATCGTCAGAGCGATGACATCATAGAGTGGTGACGTCAGAGCGGTGACATCATCAGAGCGATGACATCAGAGCGGTGACATCATAGAGCGGTGACATCATAGAGCGGTGACATAGAGTGGTGACATCATAGAGCGATGACATCATCAGAGCGATGACAGAGCGATGACATCATAGAGCGGTGACATCAGAGTGATGACATCATCAGAGCGATGACATCATAGAGCGGTGACATCATCGGGCCGGGTCAGGTTTTCCTGCGTCCACCATGTTGCCATGGAAACGTAGTGAAGCCCGTGCCGCTGCTAGCGATGCTAATCTGGAAGCTAACCGCTACCTGTGGTTTGTCGTGGTGTGAGTGGAGACGCTCACCGAGGATCAGCGCCAGCTGGGCCGGAGGGAACAGAACCTGCAGGCAGCGGTTCAGGAACGGGAGCAGGTCGTCGGCGTAGGAGCTGCAGAACTGCACGAAGAGCTCCTCCTCCCGGCTGCTGAACGCCGCCGACTCGGCCCGGTGGAACGCCACAATGTGACGGGTCACCTGACGGGGGGGGGGGGGGGGGCAGAGGAACGGCCATCACGCAGGGACACGCCCACACAGCGGACCCGGGACTCGCCGAGGCAGCGTGCAGAATCTAAACTTCTTTAGTCCAGGCGTTTCCACGGTAACCACGGAAGACCCACCTCCTTGAGGGCGTCCTCCAGACACCCGGAGACGTCCTGGGCCAGGCCGACGGGGCAGCAGAGCCGCAGGTCGTTGAAGGCGCTCAGGATGCCGTTGAGGACGCAGGCCAGCGGCTGGAAGTCCAGCAGGGACCCGGGGGGCTGCAGGGTGCCGGGCTGGGGGGGGCAGGGGCCGGCGCCGCCCCCCCCCAGCGCCGGGGGCAGGGCGATCAGCGTGTACAGGTTCATGTCCTCCCGGAACTGGTCCACCGCGTCCCCCACGGCCCCGCGGAATGCGTCCCCCGCCACCCGCTGGACACGGGCGCCAGCTGCCCCCGGAAGTCCGCCCCCACCCTGCTGAAGGACAGGCCGAAGTACATGCACTGACCCAGCAGGGAGTCCAGGCGGGCCCCCGCGCCCCGCCGCAGGTCCCGCTCCAACGTCTCCAGGAAGTCGGCCACCTGCTGCACCACCCAGCCGTGGAAGACGGCGACCTCGCCGGGCGGCGCCGGCGGGTCGTCGTCGGAGAACACGGCCCGGTACTGCGTGACGACGTCGAACAGGTGGACCCGGCACGCCTCGACCGTTTTGGTGATGTGGAAGTAGGGGTCGTCGTCGGGGACGGCGGCGAGGACGGAGCTCAGCCAGGTGCCGCTAGCCTGCAGGAACTTCACCCGGAGCTCCGCCTCCGTGAACACGTCCATCCGCCGCAGGTAGCCAATCACGCGCAGGCAGGCGGGCAGCTGCGAGTTGCCGCGCAGCTGCTGCAGCAGCTGGTTGAGCATCAGCCGCGCCGACTGACGCACCTCGCTCACGATGCCCTGCACGCAGACGGCGGTCAGGGCGAGCGGCGCGTTGCCACGGTAACCGTCGCCTCACCAGCCGGGACTCACCTGGATGACCGGGAGGGGCGAGTGCTTCCGCTCCATCCGCCTGACGTACGCCGCCAGCTCCAGGGCCTCCTCGTAGTAGCCGTTCCGCACGCAGGTGTCCATGAGCTGCGGGATCTCCAGGACCTCCAGGATCTCCGTGTGGCGGTTCAGCGTCAGGCTGTTCATCCGGCGGCTCGCCCCGATGGCGTCCGCCGCCCTGGAGAAGCGCCTGGACACAA